>NC_133620.1:107398144-107535644 GCF_048593235.1 Sminthopsis crassicaudata
ACTTGATTTTTCCTTATCTTTGTAACCAAACACACATATACACTCTTGATGAAACCATAATTTGATTGGTCCAATTGTCCTGAAATACATATGAAACTATAAACCATACACTAAGCTATATAGCAGAGATTCTATTACTGAACATACCAACACCAGGGAGTTCAAAGCTAGAAGGAAAATTCCCTTATACACCAAATTATCATACCAGTTTTTTTTATTATTTTGTTGTGGCAAAAAAACCCCAGAAGCAGAGTAAATGCCCATTAATTGTGGGATTTGGCATACAAATTGCGGCATATAAATGAAATGGAATAACGGTATGACACAAGAAATAACAATTATGAGAAATTAAGAGGAACATTATTGTTTAGTCATGTCCTATTTTTGGTGATCCCATTTGGAGTTTTCTTGGCAAAGATATTGGAGAGGTTTGCCATTTCCTTTCCAGCTCATTTTTCAGAAACTATGGCAAATAGGTTGAGTGACTTGACCAGGGTCACACAAGGTAAGTGTCAAGGACTGGTTAGAATTCAGGAAAAGGATTCTTTCAGATCCAGGTCCAGCCCACTATCTACTGGCCACTTCACTGTGCCTACAAAGAAAGTCTCAGATGATCTGACAACCAGGAAGTAACCAAGGGCTTGCAGAGTACCCTGGAAAGAGCTACATTTGGAACCTCTTGAATTCAGATCCCAGTTTGGTTTCTTACTACCTTGGTAATCTTGGACAAATCCACTGATCTCTGTGGGACTTAGGACTGGATGACCTCTAAGGTTTCTTCTGGCTTTAAATCTATAATCCTAAAACAATATATACACCAACCACAATAATGGACAGTAAAAACAATCCTAAAATATCTGAGCTCAGATCAATGCTGTGGCTTATTTTGTCTCCAGAATTATTGATGAAACCTATCTCCCTCCTTTCTGTAGAGGGGTGGCAGAATACAGGGTCAGAATGAGGTCTAGACTGGCAGAGACAGTCCATGGGTGGTTTATTTGGTTAACTGCTCTTTGTTTGTTGTTCTGTGGGGAGAGGGGGGGAGAGGGAAGACTGGGAGGTGAAAGTGATATAAATTTTTTTAAAGATTCATAGAAAAGCAAATAAGTAAGTACATAAACAAGCATGCAAATAAATGAATGGACTGAATAAGGGACATAGTCTAATTTTTTCCATAACCTTTCTTTTATTAAATTTTCAGTCTGATTTCACAATATTCCCCTTGCTACAATCCATTTGGACAATTAGCTGATTCCTAAACTCAACACGGGGCGTTGAGCCTGGGGTGAGGAGGACCTGAGTTCAAATCCAGTCTTAGACATTTAAGAGTTATGTGACCCTGGATAAGTCATTTAACCTCAATTAGCCTCAGTTACCTCACCTGTAAAATGACTGGAGAAGGAAGTAGAAGGCCATTCCATTATCTTTTTTCACAAAGTCAGTCAGCATTGAAAAATGACTGGACAACAACAAAAATTCAGCATTCATATTCTGTTGCTTTTATATTTTGTTACCTCATACAGAGAAGGGGAACTGAGGACAGGAGAATGCAGGGACCAGGTAGAGTATATTTTGTTCATTATGGGGAACTGAGAGGAGAAAGATCATGCCCATCAGTTCAGTTGGCATAGGACAAAGTACATCATGTGTAGAACCAGTCCAAAAGAGCGGTAGCCATTGAGGATATGGAAGGGTCATCCAAGGGGAGGAAGTGGCAGACAGAGCAGTTTGGGGCACCAAGTACGGGGGACAGGAAACCCCCAGCCCTCAATCCGGCTTCTGGTGGAGACACAGTAGCTCTTCTTCCTCTGCCGTTCCTCCCCTCTCCTCCTTCCTTTGCTATAGCAGCTCACCACGTCCCCTGCATTGCCTTAAGCACATTTTCTGGATCAAAGGTAAAAACAGCAGCCCTGGGGCAAAGCCCAGCACGTTGTGGAAGTGATTAGACACAGGTCAATGTTCAGCTCAATATCCAAGGGTCATTGTAACCGACTGTATCTTTCAGAGATAAATATCAGAGTTCTTTTGAAAGCCAACTTCCCTGTCCTGCACACAGACCTTCTGGGCCTGAGCTCTTCAGGGGACAAACTGGCAAACTTGTGTACGCCCAGAAATAGATATGCAGAGACATGATCTCACAGAAACTCACCCAGCTAACAGGAAACTGAACCAACTAGGGAACAAAAATCCAGTGGTCTTGGGAAGTGAAAACTTATTAAATAAAGGGGCTTCTTAATAGCAGAAGGCCAAATGAAACCCAGAGGCTAGCTATCCTCCCTCCTTAGTTATTAGTTTGAACAGGCACAGGATGTGTGGAGGGGAATGAGGTATAAGAAGCCTGGAAAAGGGGGGTAGGGTAGGTTATGAAGGACTTCGGGGGGAAAAAAATTAGGAGCCTTTGATCCAGCAATATTATTGCTGGATTAATATCCCAATATGCAAATATTACGTCCTTTTCATGATGGCAAAATATTGTAAATTGAGGGGATGCCCATCAATTGGGGAACACTGAACAAGCTCTTGATTTTACCTTCATAATATGAATGTCCTGATACTATTATGCAATAAGAAATGATGAATAGGCAGATTTCAGAAGAACCTGGAAAGAATTATACAGATTGATGCAAAGAGAAATGAGCAGAACCAAGGAAACATTGTGCACAGTATTAGCAATATTGTGTAGTGATCAACTACGAATGACTCCTATCTTCTTGTCAACACAATGATCCCAGACAAATACATAGGAGTCATGATGGAAAATGCTATCCACATCCAGATAAAGAACTGAGGAACTTTGAATACAGATTGAAGTCTACATTTTCACTTTATCTTTTTTGCATGTTTATTTTTCCTTTTGATTTTCTTTCACAATTCTAACTAGTATGGAAAAATGTTTTGTACAATTGTACATATATAACCTATATGAAATTGTCTAATATTTTGGGAAGAGGGGAGGAGAAGGAAGGAGGAAGAAAAATTCGGAAGTAAAACTTTGTCAAAATGGATGCTAAAAGTTGTCGGGAGATATAATTAAGGGAAAAAATACCACTAAAACATTTTTTTTTTTGAGGATTTTATATTTGATTCTAGAAGTAAGAGGAACTTGTTAGGATTTATTTAGGGGAAGTGACATATTCAGACCTGCACTTGAAGAAGAATATTCTATTTGTTATATTTTATATTTGGGTTTTAAAATATATTTTAACTTTATTTTTTTAAATATTTCCTAATTTACATGTAAAAATTTTTACATCTTTTAAAAAAAATTTAGGGTTCCAAATTCTTCCCTGCCTCCCACTCATCCCCCCTGAGTGGGCAATCAATTTGAGATAGATTATACATAGAAATTATGCAACACCTATTTCCAGATTAGTCATATTGCAAAAGTAAATAAACCCCAAAGAAAAATCTAAAAGTATGTTCCAATCTGGATTCAGAATTCATCAGTTCTCTCTGTAGCATTTTTCATCATGGTTCCTTTGGAACTCTCTTGGATCATTGTCTTTTTTTTTTTTTTTTTTAATAGTTTTTATTTACCAGATATATGCCTGAGTAATTTTACCACATTGACAATTGCCAAACCTTTCGTTCTAATTTCACCCCCCCCAGCCCAGATGACAGGTTGACCAATACATGCTCAATATGTTAAAGTATTAATTAAATACAATATATGTATATATGTCCAAACAGTTGTTTTGCTGTTGGATCGTTGTCTTGATCAGAGTAGCTAATTCTTTCACAATTAATCATTGTTATAATATTGCTGTTACTGTATACAATGTCGTCCTTATTCTGCTCGCTTCAGTTCTTATAATCATATAAGTCAGGAAGGTCACTTTGACAGCGAAGTAGGATAGACTAGAAGGAGAGAGATTTGTCATAGGGAAACCAACCAGGCTACAGTGATAATCTGGCCATGAGGTGATAAGGGACTATGAAAAGCTGCTTGCATGTATGTATCTGCTATGAATACTTAAGTTTTTTCATGTCTATGTCTAAGCTCAGTGACAGCACTACATAACTTGTTTCTCCACTAGAATCAAAGCTATCAGTTTGTCTCTCTCGTATCAATGGTAAACTGATGCTTCCTCTGACCATCCCTTCTAAGGAATGAACATCCTTTGTATTTTTATTAAATTGGCTGATATACCCACTCCTTTCTTTCTAAAATATTCAGCTCTCTTTTGACGAAACCAATTTCTTGAATATCTTCAAAATCTGTCACTCTTCCCATAGACCTTGAATGTCCAGGTCCCTAAAAGACTGGCCAAGTTAGCTGGTTTCTGGTAGTATTTTCAGTTTGAGGATATTGGAAAGAACATCAAAAGATTTGACTCCAGCTGCTGACTCCACCATTAAATAGCCATGTGTCGTGTCTGAAAGGCACTTTCCTTTTCAATGTCCTCATCTATAACAGGAAGGGTTATACGTCTCTGTGGGTTCTATGAGTCTATGCTCTCTGAGCCAGTAAAGCCTCCAGGCCTGGGAACTGATTGTTTTCTCAATCCCAGCTCAGGGATCAAGAAATACTGCAATTGCTCTCCAGTTACCTACTGAGTATATCAGTGTCACTCTTTGTTGAAAACACCTGAGGTTTCCTGAATAATTTACAAATCTTCTGTTCCCTTTATAAGGAGATCACATGGCACTGGACAAAGTAAACTGATCTTCCTCACAGGTTACTTAATCACTCCCAGAAACAGAAGCCATATGACAGAATATTAACCTGGAGCATAGGCTAACAACATGGGAGATCCAGGACTCTCAGTTTTGCCAGGGACTCCCATTTAACTTTTCTAGGTCCTAAATGATCCCTCTGCATGTACGTGGGTGAATTTCTGGGAGGTTAAATGAGCATACAAATATGAATATCTTCAGAGAGTTGCTTCTTTAAGGGAATTAGATTTAGTCTGGAGATGAGCAGCCTGGAGAAAGGGGTGGGGTGAATGGCAGGGTGTAATTACTTTCATGCAGAGAAAGGATTAGACTTGTTATGCTTGGCCCCAGATCTGGAACAATGGACAAAGAAACAAATTAGAGAATATTTCCTAACAATTTGAGCTGCCCCAAAGTGGAATAGGCAACCTCAAGAGATAATAGGTTCCTTCTTCATGGAGGTCTTCAAGCATTAGGAATGTCCTAGCAGGGATTTTTCAGTGAACTTGATGGTCACTGGGATCCCTTCCAACTATCAAATTCTGTGATTCTATAAGAGTATGTATATGTATATATGTCTGTACATGTATATATGTATATCAGGAGTGCAGACCCTATGGCCCATGGGCAAATCTTACTCTGGTTTAATTTCATGTAATTTAAACTTACAAAATTAAGTGTGTTTTGTTTTCATTGGCCACTACTGTGAAGCTCAACAAAGAATCATATTCAAAGCTCATCATTTCTTCTGGTAAGGTCTCTGTCATTCACTTTGACCTATGTATTTTGGTTCATAGGGTCAGAACTAAAAGAGACCTTATAGATGACTTATAGATTGGTCTGCTCATTTTAAAGCTGAGGGAAATGAGCCCCAGAGAGTTAAGAAATTTGCTCAAGGTCACCCAGACTCCTAAGTAACAGAATCAGGATTCATTTCATGTATGGATTAGGCCAGATGGTCACCAAGGTCTTTTCCAGTTTTGTGATTCAGCGATTCTGTGGACCCAGGTGTTCCAATTCCATATACAGCACTCTTTCCGCTATACTATGCTATATTTCCCATTACTCCTCTGTACCCTTCCCTTTTGACTTCTTTGTTCTTCAGCTAAGAACATCTTCAGTTCTTCAGCTAATTTAGCATAGTACCAATACTGACCTGACTCCTATAGCTTCAAAGGAAGAAATAAAGAGCACCAGGTCTAGAATTGAGGAGATCTGAGATCAAATTTAGACTAAGACATTTACTAGTTGGGTGACCCAACCCTGTCAGCCTTGTTTTCTCTTTTATAAAATGATAATAATAATGCACCTACCTCCCAGGGATGCTGTGAGGATCTAATGAAATAAGGTAAACCTTGCAAATCTTGAATAATATATTATCATATTACAATAAAATTGTAACATAATTGTATATTATACATAATATATAATATAATCATAATGATTATATCATCTATCAGTTGTAATAGTGTTCATTAAGTATGACTAGAAGAGGAGGAAGGTTACTCAAAGCAAAGAGATCTCTCTAGTACTACACAGTAAGTCCTGGTGGATTTATGGAAACGTATGAAGGAGGATTACAAGCAGGAGCATTGGAGCACTTAGACCTTTGTAAGACATAGAAAACATAGACAAATTTGATCCACTGCATCCTGAGCATCACCAGGTGGTTTGACTTTTGTCCTGCCCCTGGATTTCGATGATTCTGGAGGCTGAGGACTTTGTGCAACTGTATCACTTAAATCCAATTTATGCCTAAGTCAAAATATTACCTGTGATGCCATTGATCCTCTTCTACAAAGGATGAACGATAGCAGTGACCTGAAAAAAGTCAGTATTGTAAAAGTTTATCTTGATGGTAGGAGGATATTCTTGGGGAATGAATTCCCTCTATTCCAGCTTCTTACAAAATTCCCAGGATTTTCTGTGATTCAGAATTAATATAAAATTAAAGATAATGTACATAAAGCATTTTATCAACATTTTTCTCATCTAGATCTGTGATTTCATTGATGTAAGAAAATGTTTTGTAAATTTTTTTTGGGGGGGGAGGAATAAGGGAAAGTCTGAACCTGTAACCTAGTAGGTTCTACTAGGCAGCTTAATGGCAAGTAGGGGGAGAAAAAGCCTTGGAGTTAGGAAACCTCAGTTCAAATCTTTTCTCGGATACTGAAAAGCTGGCCAAGTCACTTCACTGTTTTTTTGTTTTGTTGTTTTTTATTATAGCTTTTTATTTACAAGATATATGCATGGGTAATTTTTCAGCATTGACAATTGCAAAACCTTTTGTTCCAACTTTTCCTCTCCCCTCCATGGCAGGTTGACCAATACAAGTTAAATACAATATATGCATGTCCATACAGTTATTTTGCTGAACAAGAAGAACTGGACTTGAAACAATGTACCATTAGCCTATGAAGGAAATCAAAAATGCAGGTGGACAAAAATAGGGGGATTGGAAATTCTATGTAGTGGTTCATAGTCATCTCCCAGAGTTCTTTCGCTGAGTGTAGCTGGTTCAGTTCTTTACTGCTCTAATGGGACTGATTTGGTTCATCTCTTTGTTGAAGAGGGCCACGTCCATCAGAATTGATGCTCATATAGTATTGTTGTCGCACTTCACTCTGTTTATCTCAGTTTCTTCATCTGTAAATTGGAGATGGAAATGACAAAAATCTATGCCAAGAAAACCCCAAATGGGGTCGCAAAAAGTTGGACATGACTGAAGATGACCAATAATACTATTAAACAGCTTTATCTCCCTTTCATTTGAACCCTTTTTGCCTAATTCTGAGCCTTTTCAGCTCTCCTCTTCTTTGCTTCAGAGAGAGTTCAGAAAGTGCCTCTTGGTTAAAGCAACAATAATCTTTTCTTGAATAAGAATAAGATAGATTAGAAATATGAACCAGTCAGCATTTGGATCAAACATTCCAGACATGAACCAGGATAAATGATAGGGCATCTGAGTAGAGTGTGGACAGGCATAAAGTGGGCTGAGAGATCCAGTTACTGAATAGGTAACCCAGGTATATACTCATCAATTCCCCCGTAATACTTTTTAGTGTTTGGATAAATACAGTCA
The DNA here is from genome assembly GCF_048593235.1 of Sminthopsis crassicaudata. Lineage (NCBI taxonomy): Eukaryota > Metazoa > Chordata > Mammalia > Dasyuromorphia > Dasyuridae > Sminthopsis > Sminthopsis crassicaudata. The sequence goes on from NC_133620.1 coordinate 107,405,883, forward strand.
GACAAGAATGAAGTCATGAACTCATCTTTTTTCCTTTAAAAAAAATCTACTTTCTTAGTCACATGCCTCTTGCTTGAATTATTACAGCTTAAGAAAGGTTAAAAAGAACAAAATGGAGAGAACATAATATTGAATTGAATCAAGTGGAATCGAAAATGGCCAAATTCTTTCTTCAGCTCAATTGCTTCTAATGCCTGGGTTGTTTTTTTTTTGAAGATTCAATTTAAACTTTACTTCCTATATAAAATCAATCCTAATTGCCAAAGCAATTAGTTACTCTTACCTTCCCCCACCCCATCTACCAATTTAACTTGCATGTAGATTTTGAATATAATTTATACATATTTTTATGTGTTTAAAGTGTGTATGTTGCCTTGGTAAGATGGATATATTCATTTAGGCTTTCTAAAAAGAGGCCCATGGGAAGGCATTGATACAAATCTCTGGAATCTTTTGACTCTTCTTCAAAGGAAAGTTGGCTCCTGATTGGAAGGGAACAAGAGGTCACAAGGCTGACTGCTCTGTTTTTCTCGGAGGCGGGGTACCTGACTGGAATTATATCTATTTAACCCCCTAAACTGCTGGTCTAGGGAGATGAATATTTTTAAATTCAAAAGCAGCAAAGAAGCTAGTTTTCCTGGTTGATAGCTTAAAAGAGAACGAGTAACAGAAGACTATAAAAAATGACTACTAGGTAACCCCAGTGATGCAAGCAGAGAAGAAACAGGAGTCAGAACAATTATAGATAAGAATATACCAGCAAATGGACAATGTGGGTGAACTCTCCCACTGGAGATCTCATTATCTCATTCAATAAGAGAGAAGCCCAATTTTACTCAACAAGAAATTCTCTGAAAATCTCTGGGGAGGCAAACTGGAAATCAGGAACATGTTGAGACCTTATCTCCTCTGAATGTTGACTCCTTCCTGAACACTCCCCTCACTTCCCTCCCTCTCTCTCTCTCTCTCTCTCTCTCTCTCTCTCTCTCTCTCTCTCTCTCTCTCTCTCTCTCTCTCTCTCTCTCTCTCTCTCTCTCTCTCTCTCTCTCTCTCTCTCTCTCTCTCTCTCTGTCTCTCTCTCTCTCTCTATCTTCGTCTCTCTCTCTCTCTTTCTTCTATCTCTCTCTCTTTTCTCTCTCCTCTCTCTCTTTCTTCTTTCTCCTCTCTCTTTCTCTCTCTCTTTCCTCTCTCTCTCTCTCTCTCTCTGTCTCTCTCTCTCTCTCTCTCTGTCTATCTCTGTCCTCTCTCTTTTCCTCTCTCTCTTATAATTCTGTCCTTTGCCAAATGACAAAAACATAGAACGTCTGAGCCAGAGAGAGCATTAGAATGCATCCAGTGACCTTCTCTTCTTCTAAGGGCCCTCTGGTGTTCCCATTCATTGCGTAAGCTCCCTGTGATTTTGTTTGTCCTCTCCAGGAGGCCCATGACATCAGGGAGCGGATGCCCTGATATGCAAGCGAGTTGGATTTAATTAAGAGAGGGTTTTGCAAGGTCACCAGCCCCACTTTTTCCTCCAGAGTCACCTGAATCCAGTGGCAAGATAGAGTTCAGGAAGACTGAAGATGGCCTTCCCTAAGCACGGAGGTAATCTGGCTACACCTGTGAGCTAGCATTAAACAACAGCTAAGGATGAAGAACTGGGTTTGAGAAGCTCCAGAGACCTCATAGCTGGGGGCAATACCCTGGAGCTCTTACACTTAATAAGCTTGTTTTTTCAGAAGCCCAGAGAGGTCCTAGACTATTTCCAGCTTTTGAAGTCCTGAACCAATTTTTTTTGGTTTTCAAAAATGAATACACGACAAAAGCTACCCTTCTAGAGTGAGAAAGCATTTGAATTTTTGGAAACTTTAACAAAGGATTTTTTTTCCCTACGCAGATGCATCATTGAAGGGAAAATTCAGCTTTTGTGTAATGTCATAACTGATATTAATCATAATGAAGCCTTTCAAATATGCTTGCCAAGTAACCAAATTATGACAGTTAATTATCTGTGTAATTCAAGGCTCCTTTTGAACTTGAGGCCTACACTGACAAAACCGTCTGTTTCCCCTCCCTTTCTTTGGCTTTGCCAGTAAGATTTCTCAAGAAGACAGGAAAAATTGGTTCTACCCTTTGACTGGGCTGGCTTCCCTCCCTCTCCCTCACACTGAACAGGGTGGGAAATTCAGCTTTATTAGTCAGTCACATGGAGAATTTTGTCACTTAAATATAAAATGTTAACATTAGAGTCTTGAAGTTATCTAGTCCACTGAACTGTCCATATGGATCCCTGCAGGCTGCATATTGACTTAGAAAACCCTATGTTAACATTATCTGTGCTATTATATTTTTGTTTTGTCAAATATTTCTGGTTACATTTTTCTTTTTTTATGTTAAACATGTGCAATTCTTTTATATTTCCACAATTATCATGCTGCACAAGAAAAATCAGATCAAAAAGAAAAGAAAAGAAAAAGCAAGCAGACAACAAAAAAAGGGAAATACTATGTTGTGATCCATGTTCAGTTCTGACAATCCTCTTTCTGGATGCAGGTGGACCTCTCCATCACAAGTCTGTTGGAACTGGCTTGAATCACCTGTCTATTGAAAAAAGCCACATCCATCAGAATTGATCATCACATAATCTTGTTGTTGCTGTGTACAATGTTCTCCTGATTCTATTCTCTTCACTTAGCATCAGTTTCTGATTACATTTTAATCAGGAGTGTTAAATGCCAGCAGGTGTGAGTTTGATAACTTTGATCCAGAATAATCTCCCACCTGACACAAGAATCCATCCACTTACAGATACTCATATATCCTGCGCATGAAGCGCAAGACAGAGGAAATGAGCAGTGGATTTGGAGTCAAAGACCTGATTCTACTATTTACTAACTATGACCTTAGATCAAACTCGTAAATCACAGGGCCTCAGGCTTCTCATCTGTAACTAGTTGACCTCTAAGGTTCTTTCCAATGCTAAAGCTATAATTCCCAGAACATCTCCCGTGGAGTTCATAATTTTTTGAAGACTGCCCATTCTATCTTTAAAGCATTCCAAAATGTTAGAATTCTTTCCTATGTAAGGCCCAAACCTGATTTCTTGTAATTTTTGGAAAGCTGTTTCTCAGCCTCCTCTAGCTTTCATCACCCACCGAATTTTCCCCTTCCTTTTATTTCCTGAGCTTCTAAAATCTTACTTCTTTCAGGTCTATTCAGGAAGCCGTATTAATTGATTGTCCTATTGTTCCATTCATTATTCCTGTGATTTTCTAGGCCAAAACACACTTCCCTGTTATCCCACTATAGGTTCCTAATCTCTCTATTAAAATGTGAGCTGGTTTGTTTTTGCATTTATTTTCCCAGCACTTAGAATAATACCTGCCATATAGAAGACCATTAATCAGAGTTCTCCTCTCTTTTGATCAAAAATGAATGAATAAGTCAAATATTCATACATTGGGTAATTCCTTTTCTGATTAGTCAAAAGAAAAATGATAAATTTCCCCCTATACTATTGGCTCATCAAATTCTCCTGCTTATGTTAAACATGTACAATTCTTTTATATTTCCACAATTATCATGCTGCACAAGAAAAATCAGATCAAAAAGAAAATCACCAGTGAACTTAGTGTTCTTAAAATATGAATTGCAATATCTTACATTAAATTATCTCATCCTGGGGAGTCCTAAAACTATAGAATGTTAGAGTGAGAAGGGATCTTCAAGATAATACTACTAACAACACTTCTCTCATATGTTAAGAATAGAGGCCACTATGGAGGAATATTGCATTAGCTTAGATCTTATGCAAGTATCTCTGAAATGCCCAATGTGTTGGGGCTCTTTAGCTTTTATGTCCCAATAGAGTACCTCAGCTCCATCCATCAGCCTCTTCTATCTGTTCCATTATTTTGCATCAGGAACTGAGATATTATACGTAAAGAACTTTGCGAACTTAAAAGCTCTCTATAAATATTAGGCTATTTATTAGAAGTAGTGGTCATATTGTCAGAGGCAACAGCTCTCTACTTATCATCTCCCTCTCACCTGTTAAATGTATTTCACACAAAGTTCTCTCTCATCCATAGGGCTAGACAGCAACATCTGGTTTGGGTATGTTAGATCCATCCCTGCCCACCCCTAAAAGTATGGTCAATCTACATTTCAAAATAAAAATATTTTTTAATCTCTTTTTTTTCTTTTAGGGATATAATAAAGCCAAAAACGGGGTAAAAGTCAACATGTCTGAATATTACTCTATCACCACCACCCTTTAGCTCTGTTCTCATTCCCTTTGTCTAAAATAAGTAGCCTGAAGGCTGGTATTGAAAAGTCACCATGTCTAGGGATATGTACCCAGGATCTGGGAGTCACAGGACCTAGATCCAAATAATGGTCTGTTGCTTATTATTACTTGAGCAAGCTATTTAAGTAGTCTGGGCATCAGCTTCCTCCTTCATGTAACTAGAGAGTGGGATTTGATGATCCCTCAAATGCATTCCAGCTCTAAATCCTATGATCCTACTTTGTCCCTGTTATGGAATAATTCCCTGGAAAACAAAGCTTAAATCTGTCTTTTATAAACCATTGCTGGTATGACTTAATCCCTTTATCTCTAGGGCATGCACAGGTGAATACCTCTATTATGTGAATCATCATAGTTCAGGACAAGTTGACCAGATGGTCAGATAGTGATTTTCAAGCCAAGAATGTCTTGTTTTAATAGTTCAGTTTCATAATTTCAGTTTCAATTCATTTTCCTCATAATTTCTAATTTTATATATTCCCAAATAACTCTCTCAATAGAATATTTTTGTTTGCAGGGACTTCCACATGAATACACAAAGCAGTTAACAAAAGAAATCTGTTTATCCAAGTTGATAGAAAAATAGCAACAAGAGAAAGCATACATATGAAAATATATATCAGACAATACAGATTGAAAGGGTTCTCTCCCATTAGATAGATAACTTAGCTCATTTAGGAGAGAATCCCAGATGTAAGTTACAAGGAAATTCTCCAGTCTCTAATTTAGCAACCTAGGGGTAGGAATATGATGGAGACTGCCAACTCCTGTCACACTGACCTCTCAGAGATTTTTCCTCCCATCAGCAACCTGAATTGGGTTTAATATTGTTCATCCCTCTTAAAGATGGCAATCAGAGACTGAAGAGAAAACAGGAGGTTGGATTTTTCTCAGGTTCAGCCTTCAGGCTGAACAAACTGCTCCAGAGTGCAGATGATGGGATCATACTTATGCTGATCCTAGCTAAAATAGCTCTATATCTATTTAGCTAAAAATTGCATACTGTCCAGCTGAAGAGAGTATAGTACTTCCCCCAAGCTAATGGCTAAAGGTAGAAGACTATTGTAGTTGCCCTTCAGAAAGGAAGCTCAAGAAGCCAACAGAGGGACCAATTCTTTAAAAGAATTCAGTGGGGAAAATGAATGGATGTCCATCAATTGGAGAATGGTTGGGTAAATTGTGGTATATGAATGTTATGGAATATTATTGCTCTGTAAGAAATGACCAGCAGGAGGAATACAGAGAGGCTTGGAGAGACTTAAATCAACTGAGGCTGAGTGAAATGAGCAGAACCAGAAGATCACTATACACTTCAACAATGATACTGTATGAGGATGTATGTTGATGGAAGTGGATATCTTCAGCATACAGAAGAGCTAATCCAATTCCAAGTGATCAATGATGGACAGAATCAGCTACACTCAGAGAAGGAACACTGGGAAATGAGTGTAAACTGTTTGCATTTTTTGTTTTTCTTCCCAGGTTATTTTTACCTTTTAAATCCAATTCTTCCTTTGCAACAACAACAACAACAACAAAATTAGGTTCTGCACATATATATTGTATCTAGGATATACTATAACATATTTAATATGTATGGGACTGCCTGCCATCTAGGGGAGGGGGTGGAGGGAAGGAGGGGAAAATTCAGAACAGAAGGGAGTACAAGGGATAATGTTATAAAAAATTACCCATGTATATGTACTGTCAAAAATGTTATAATTATAAAATTAATAATAATAAAAAAAGAATCCAGTGGGACATTCATATGTTGTGGGTGGAGTTGTGAACTGATCCAACCATTCTGGAGAGTAATTTGGAACTATGCCCAAAGAGCCATAAAACTGCATACCCTTTTCATCCAGCAGTGTCTCTACTGGGCTTATATCCGAAAGAGATCTTAAAGGAGGGAAAGGGACCTACATGTGCAAAAATGTCTGTAGCAGCTCTTTTTGTAATGGCAAGAAACTGGAAACTGAGTGGATGTTCATCATTTGGAGAATGGCTGAACAAATTGTGGTATATGAATGTTATGGAATATTATTGTTCTGTAAGAAATGACCAGCAGGATGATTTTAGAGAGGCCTGGAGAGACTTATATGAACTGATGCGAAGTGAAATGAGCAGGACCAGGAGATCATTGTACACAGCAACAAGATGTGATGATCAATTCTGATGGACATGCTCTTATTAGCAGTGAGATGATTCAGGCCAGTTCCAAAGATCTTGTGATGAAGAGAGCCATCTACCCCCAGAGAGAGAACTATGGGAACTGAGTGTGGACCACAACATATCATTTTCCTTCTTTCTGTTATTGTTTGTTTGCTTTTTTTTTCCTTCCTCATTTTTTTCCTTTTTGATCTGATTTTTCTTGTGCAGCATGATAATTATGGAAATATGTATAGAAGAATTGCACATGTCTAATATATATTGGACTACTTGCTGCCTAGGGTAGAGGGAGGAAAAAAAATCGGAGCACAAGGTTTTTCAAGAGTAAATGTTGAAAACTTCTTATGCTTATGTTTTGAAAATATAAACGTTAAAAATAAAAAAATTTAAATTTAAAAAAAGAACCCAGGGGCTAAGCAATCTGCTCAGCCCAGCAACAGAAAAGGCTTGCCCAACTCAACTAGTGTCTGGTGGCAGTACAGCCAGCCCAGCACTCTTGGGGTAGCTCTTGTCATTGGCTGCCAGGCCCAGGACAGCAGAACTGTAACAAAGTGACCTGTTTAATGTAGCCTAGCACATCTAGGAATATCAGGCCGTGTTGAGGTGCTGATCTCTTAGGGAGAAAGTATCAGAAGAGAGAGTCCAGTTAAACAACAGCCTGACTTGTCTTGTGGCAAACATCATGAAGACCACTGAGAGTATATTGCGGTCCTGTGGTTCCAGAGTTCTTAGTTGCCTTGGCCATATGTGTTTCTGAAATGATAATTAATTTATGAAATTATAAAATTATGAAATTATGCCTGTTTCTTTGGGTATTCATTCACCTGGAAAGGTCACAACTGGCCACAAGAAAATGGCTAGCAATTGTACTCTAATTAAATACAGAGGAAATGGGGGCAGGGGATGGAGTTGTGAAGGCAGCATGGGAAAGATGGGGAGGAGGAGAGGCAGAGAATACTATATGGAAAACCATGGATTAGAGTTGGAGCATGGATGTGATGGAAATGGGAGAGCCCTGAGGGATAGTGAGGAGCAAAGGGGTAAAGAGAGCTAGGATTTGAGGTCTGATTTTATCTGAGCCTTCTTGGAGTTAATTCATTAATCTGAATCATCTCAAAGTTATTGCTAAAACTTTAAAGTTAATCTGTTCACATCATCTCAAAGTTAACAGCACCTTTCGATGTACCGCTGTTCTGGAACTGTGGGGGTCTGAATTTTGTCTAGATTTATGTACTATAGGATCAAGAACCCCGATTGCAGAGCCTACATGGCTTCTGCTGATTGAGCACATATTAATAGAATGTGAATTTTGGGGAATAGATGATGCAATTTGCACATTACACTTCTTTGATCTATGGGGCAGGTTGTACTTCCAGTTATCCTTTGCAATGTTATTTCCAGCTACTGCCCCTTTACACTGGCTACTTATAAACTTAATTGTACTACTGACCAGAAAGGAAGTGGGATTGTCAGATAGAACAGAAAAAGATAGAGTTTGAATACAGTTCCCTATACCTATGGCTCATTCCCATTATATTTGTGCCTATTCTTCTCTACCTCTTAGACTGAGAATACCTCTGGTACTGTGGGAAATGTTATTTAAGTTCTGTGTCTGCTATTCCATTTGCTAAAGAATGAAGTTTGCTGACTAATTATTAAGAAGCCCAACAGTGTGAGCTTCTGAGCTTGTGTTTAGGAGGATTACCTCCTGCGGGGTTACCTTTAGAACCCTAAAAATGATGGTAGTCACCACCCTGAGAACCCAGCCTATCAGTGGTACTGTGAATTGGGCAAGCAAGCCCTGAAAAGGTATTACAAAATAAATTGACCAGTAGGCTGGTACTGAAAATGCCCATCTCAGGAGTGTGTGATGGCAAAAAAATGTGCATAAAGTAAGACATTTTAGAGATAATTTTCTGCTCCAAGGAACAGGAAAGACATCTTAGAGGAGGTGGCATCTAAACTAGGTCTTGAGAGAAGAGAAGAATTTCAGAAGTGAAATTGCTAGGAGGGAATGCATCGTTTAGAAATGACTTCTCAACAGATGGATCTCAAGTTCTCTTTTGAGATCTCCATAGAGATCCTGGAAGTGGCTCATTCTAAAAGGAATAATGACACTCCATTTTTGAATAGAACTTTGAAAAGTATTTTCCACACAACAACCCTATAAGCTATTTAGCTGCAGCAGCAACTGGGATTGACTAGTGCTAATTTACTTGAACCTTTGGGGAACAGTAAGATTGTAATGGAAATTTCAGCTCCATTCTTTCTTAAGGAAATAGGAGGCAATAATGTCATAAAATATGAGATGATGGGAGATCCTAGGGACAAAGGAAAGGGTTTATATGAAACAAGCAAAGTATTCATTTGATGCAGACTGCATCTGGTATGCAAGGGAGTACATCAAGTGACATGTCCCCCCCCCCCTTTTCTTTGTTCATCTAATGAAAGTTTTTTTTTTTAATGGCAGTAATCTGGAAGGGACAGCCTTGAAAACATTGACTAAAAAGAAAGGCACATCCAAGAGGAAATATAGCCAAATACCTTTCACCTCACATCTCCAGATCCATAGTATCACTGCTGCTATATAAGGATTATCATTCCCGACTTACAGATGGGAAAATTGAATGACTGACCTAACTGCATATGTAGGAAGTATCAGAGCTGAGACTCCAATTCCAGTCAACTTAATTCTAAATTCTGTCTTGCCTCTTATTTCATTTACTCACAGCCTTTGATCTGACCTGGCTCTGCCTGGAAGACCTCCAGAAATCTGGCTAGCCTTCTGCTCACAATTGCTTTAATTCAGTGTTTCTAAGAATGAGATCTAGATGGGGTACTCTTTCAAGGCTTTTCCTGCCCCTGTGATTACTGACAAATTTCAGTTTAACATAAGAAGAGACTCACCAACAATGTGCTTGTGAGATATTGAATGCCCCATCATTGAGAAGTGTTCACATAGATGCTCAATGATCACTTGTTGGAGATGGTGGGGAGAGATCCTTCCTTCAGACAGGGTTAAACCAGATGATGAATTACCTCTGATGAGGCAATGCTGAATCTCCTCATCTAGTGCTATTAATGTACGAGCCTTTATCTGCTGAGTGGAAAAAAAAGATTTTTTTTGAATTTCTCTTGAAAAATTGAATTTTCCATTTCTTTGAATTTCTTGCTGCTTCAAGTAACATATGAATTAGTTCACCCTTACATTTAGGGTTATATGAATTATACATGAAGGCTGAAAGGCTATTAGCACTCCCAAACACTAGAAATTATTTTTTCCTTTTCTTTTTTGGATGATTAGGCTTTTGCCACAAATGGGCATCATGGCTAATATCTAAAAATAGACCATTGTGTAAAGATGGCATTGTTTGACCTTACTAAAAACCTTGTCTTTCATAAGTTTTATTTTTTTTTTTGCTTCTCTAATTGCCTTTCATATCTTAAAAACCCTTAATAGCTGCCCTCCAGAAGACATTACTAAACTGCTCACTAGCCTAACCAGAAGTGGATGAAGTCAGGGAAATGGCTCATGAACTGACTTTCATTGTAAGTAAGGGAACTATCTATGTGATCTAACTTGTCTGGAAAGGACAGGGGAAAGATATAGGGAACTGTATTATTGCCTTAGATATAGTGATATCACGGGAAGGTTCTATCCCCAGAGCAAAGGAATTCTTAGCTGTTTTGGGTCACACATCCCTTTGCCATTCTGTAAAATCCATGGGCCCCTTTTCAGAAGCGGTTTTAAAGATATAAAATAAAATATACATAATTACAAAAGAAACTAATTATATTGAAATACAGCTATCAACACTACTGTCTATCTACCCAGGTTACTTATACCTTCGGAATCTAATGCTTAATGTGCAACAAGAAAATTGGATTTACACACATATATTGTATCTAGGTTATATTGTAACACATGTAAAATGTATGGGGTTGCCTGTCATCGGGGGGAGGGAGTGAAGGGAGGGAGGGGATAATTTGGAAAAATGAATACAAGGGATAATATTATAAAAAAATTCTAAATTAAAAAAAAAGAAATACAGCTATCAAAATATTAAAAAAAAATTTAAAAATCCCAGGTTAAGAATCCTTGACACAACAAATTGGAGAAAATTTGGAGTAGTCTCATAACCAATATCCAATCTCTTTCCAAGTAATGGTATCTAAATATTCTTATTATCTAAAAGTCCTTGTTTGTTGAAAAGAAGGGTGACAAGGTCAAACTATACTTTAGGAAGATCAGTTTGATAGCTTAATAAAAGATGGTCTGGAGTGGGAAGAAACTAGAGACAGAGACAAACCAAAAGGATATTGCAATAGTCCTGGTGATGAAGTGATGAAGGCCTTCATCGTGGTGATGGCAATGTCAAGGGGAAATATATCAGAGACACAAGGACTTGGAAAGAGACTAGATGTATGAGAATCCAATAACTATTAACTCCCCAGAGAGTAGGACAGAAAGAATACCCAACTTCACAATGCATTGAGTCAGTAACTGTGCCCTGCCACCCCGTCTGACTGCAGTTCCGTGATCCTGAACATTATGTCCATAATGATAGTGAGAGTGTTCTCATGGGATTGGGGGTAGGGGTCCAGGAGGATTTACTCCTGGAACTTGATTTCTTCTAACAACACTTTGGACCAGAAAATTTTCCATTAGAAAGGAGCCAGGGAGGGGGCAGCTAGGTGGCGCAGTGGATAGAGCACCAGCCTTGAATTCAGGAGGACCTGAGTTCAAATCTGGTCTCAGACACTTTAACACTTCCTAGCTGTGTGACCCTGGGCAAGTCACTTCACCCCAGCCTCAGGGAAAAAAAAAAAAAAAAAAAAAAGGAGCCAGGGATCGTACTGTTTCTTCCTTCATCCCAAATAAAGAATTCTTCTCTGCTTCCTTCCATTTTTTTAGTCAACCCTCGTCAAAGTGTTTTTCTAACACAAAATTCCAAGTCAATAAATATATAAGCGCCTACTATGTGCCTGCCATTATGAAAATGCTGGGGATACAAAGAAAGTGAAAACCAAGGTCCCTTCCCTCAAGAAGCTCACATAACAATGGCAGAAATAATATGTAAATAATGATGTATAAACAAGGTAGAGACAACTATTTACCCGTATCCATAGAGATAGAAAAAATAGATAGATGGATAATATAATTATTTGTAGGTAATTTTGGAAAGAAAGAAGGCACCAATATTAAAGGGACATGGGAAAAGTTTCTTGACAAAGGAAGAATTTTATCTGAGATTTGAAGGAAGCTAGGAGGGAATGACAAAGAAGGAAAGTATTCCATGTATAAGAGACAGCTGGTGAAAAATGCTAGAATTGGGAATTAGAATGTCTTGTTCAAGAAATGGCAAAGAGGCACTACATAGAGCAGAGAAGAGAGTGTAAGATGAACAGGTTATGAAGAGATTTAAAAGCCAAACAAGATTTTATATTTGATACTGGAAGTAATAGGAAGCCACTGACATTTATTGAAAAGAAGGATGATGATAAGGAAGATCAGTTTGACAGGTGAATAAAAGATGGGCCGCAGTGGGAAGAGACTTGAAGCAGAGAGAGATAAACCAAAAGGATATTGCAATATCATGAGTGTAAAGTGATAAAGGCCTTCCTTCAGCATGGTGGTGGCAATGTCAGGGGAAAATATACAAGATTGAAGGATTGGGAAAGAGATGATTGGATATAGGCTATGTGTGTGTGTTTTGCAGGGTGTGGAGTCTAGGATGATATCAGGTTGGGATCCTGAGTGACTGGGAAGATGGTTTGACAGTAATAGGAATGTTAGGAAGAGGGGAGAGTTTTAAGAGAAAGATACCGAGTTTGATTTTAGACATTGAATTTGGGTATTCAGGAAGATGTTCAGAAGGAAGTTGGAGATGTGAGAAGGGAGGTCAGAAGAAAGGCTGGGGCTAGACAAATAGATCTGAGAATCATCAGCAAAGAGATGGCAACTAAATCCATAGGAACAGGTGAGATCACCAAGAAAATAATACAGGAGAAGAGAAAGCAGGACTGGGATTTGGGAGGTACCCAGGACATGACCTGGAGGAATACACAGCAAAGGAGACTTAGAAGCAGTTGACAGAGAGGTAGGAGAACCAGGAAAGAGCAGTATTGTGAAGATCTGGAGAGAGGAGGGTATTATCAAAAAGGGTGATCTACTGGGTGAGAACCTAGAAAGGTCAAAGAAAGATTTTCTTTGGATGATTAGGCCTTTTTCACAAATGGCATCATGACTAGGATCTAAAAATAGAACACACTGTGGAAAGAGGACATTGTTTGACCTAATTAAAAATCCATGTCCTTTGTAAATTTTACTTTCTTACTTTCAGGATTGAGGCAGAGAGAGGTTGAAGATTAATACGAGAGTGAGGACGAAGGGGGGATGGAATCATTTGGAAATGTTTGCCTTGGCAAGGAGAAGGGCTACATCTTCATGTGAGAGAGAGGTGAAGAAAGATTGTGGCTGAGAACACCAAATTTCTGTAACCACTGCAATTTATATAATCCCCCCTTCTTTTCCTCTCATGTTTCCCTGTAACACAGGGTGGGACGGGGAAAGGATTATATTTTACTGACATCCTCCATAACTTTTGTTAATCATTGTGATAATCATCCCCATTTACTAAAGAATAATGAATTCTCCCAGATTTACAATTAGGGATAAAATAAGTTGTCATGTAGATTTTTCCTCATTTCTCCTTTAATGCTCAGAATTAAAACTACCTGAATGTTTACAAAAGAGGTAATGAGAGGGATATGTTTTGTGAGTATAAAGGTGGTGTTCAATCTGGATAATTGCTACATCCCATCTAAAGTTATATATGATTCTATGCCTTCATACCTCAACCAAGTGAGAACATATCAATTAGTTAATCAATCAATCTAAATCAATTTAGACCAAATGCCAATAGTCCTAGAAAGCCATTGGATGAACTGGAGTGACACTGAAAAGGAAATCAGTTCCAGTTGATTGAGTAATTTAGCAGTGTTGCTCTGGAGGCAATCGTCAAACTCCACTGGGATTCTAGACAAAACAGATTAAACTGGAATTGGGAAATGTTTAACAAGCAAAAAATTCAATAGAACATAGACAATGTTAACTTGTGGCTTTCTAATCAATATACACTCCTAGGGGTCTGTTTCTATTGGATACCATTGATTTGGGGAGATTATGTAAATCAGAAAATTTGGATCAAGTGGTGAACTAGGAGAGTATTGCTGTTAAATCACTGAAAGGTAATATGGAGGAGCATCCAAATAGGGGAGTGATATGGAAATATCATGATATAGAGATTATTTTGGACCTGGATTAGAGGAGATTGGAAACAGCAACATTAAGAAGCTTTGTTGTTTAATTTAGTCATGTCTGGATCTTCATAATCCATTTGGGGTTTTCTTGGGAAAAATACCGGAGTGGTTTACTATTTCCTTCTCCAGCTCATTTTACAGATAAGGAAACTGAGGCATTCAGAGTTAAGTGACTTGCCCAGAGTCACACAGCTAATAAATGTCTAACGCTGTATAAGATAAAGTCTTTCTGATTCCAAGTCAAGCATTCTATCCACCTGTCACTTAACTTCTGTCTAGGGAAGAAGTAAGTGGGGTCTGAATTAGGTGGGTAGGAGTAGAAGTGTGGAGGAAGGGACTGACCTGACAGATGCCATGGAGATGGATAGTATTCAAGTGAAGTTGGACATTTATTGGCTATTGGAGGTGAGGAAAGTGAAAGAATCAAAAATTACTTTCAAAATGTTTATAACTGGAAGAATAATGATCTTATTAGTGGTGTTAGGAAAGTTAGGAAAAGGGCCAGGTTTGTTGGGAAGATTAGTTCAGTTTTATCTATGTCAAGTTTGTTGAATGTCTAGATGGATCTATAAGAGAAATTGTTTATGTATTTATGAATGTATATGCATTTAAGAGTCTTTTAAATAAGAGAATTTAGTAAAGCATTTAAAGTATTAAGAAAGAGTACTTAAGAAAATGTATATGTATTTAAGAGTCATCTGGGAAAAAGGACTATATAACATATAGTTATTATATATGACATACATAAAAATTGAATTTATGGGGGCAAACTAGATTACCAAGGAATAGAGTATCTGGAGAGGAGTGTTTAAGATAAACCGACACTTACAGGGAACAATGTCACTTAGAGGTTCAAAAGGGAGAGGTCAGAGAGACAGAGAACTAGGAAGAGAGCAGCACCAGAACAGAAGGGAAAAGAGATGCAAAGAGAATATAAAGCAGTATGGGAAGGTCAAGCAGGACTGAGGAAAGACTGGGTTTAACAATTAAGAGGTTATTGGTGACCTTGGAAATAGTGGTTTCAGTACTTAGAGAATTATTTTTGGGAGGGTACATTTTTCTTCTCAAAGTATAGATGTGTGAGGAAATAAACAAGAAAATGGAATAATTCTGATCTACTTTTTTGGTTCAGGCCAATTTGTTGAGATCCTTAAAGAATATAAAATGGTAACTATTAAGACCCAGCTCAAAGGCTTGTCTATTCTAATTCCTCTTAATGCTACTTCCTTCCCTCTATTATCTCTAGTTTATTTTGCATATATCTAACTTATTGATACAAAGCTGTTTTCCTCCCTCATTAGATTGAGAGTTTCTTGACAGCAGGGACTGTCTTGTACCAGTGTCTTTGTCTCCATGTGGACTAGACTTGGTTTATAAAATAGGCACTTAATATATGAATGTTGGCTGACTGACTAAAGAGTGGAATAAACACCATATTTTCCTCTTTTCTGCTGCTTCAGAGAATGTTTATTATACTAAGGTTTATAGTGAAATGTGAGTTAAACTGCAGGCAAGCTCTGAGTGCTTTGAAGATACTATCTGATAGATTTTAACTAGAGGGCTCAGAATAGTCAGACCCATACTTGGATGGAGCCCTGCCTTTGCTGCTGTGCTTGGGCTTTGGCATTCAGTGTTCAAAAGGGACTCAGGTCAACCATGAATCACTTCACTTGGGAACTGATAACTGCACTTTTCAAGGAGTTTCAGTTAGTGTGCCTCATCAAGTGTTCTTGGAGATGATAAAGAAACTTGTTGACTATGGTCAATAACTATGGTCACAACGGCTATGGTCAGACCTGAGAGGCTCTGGATTTAATTTGATTTTACTTAATTTAATTTGATTCAACTAACATTTAAAATGACAACTGGATAGAACACTGGGCTTGGAGTCAGGAAGATTCATCTTCCTAGCTGTGTGCCTCTGGACAAATCACTTAGTCCTATTTACTTTAGTTTCCTCATTAGTAAAATGGACAGGAGGAGGAAATGGCAAAGCACTCCAGTACTTTTGTCAAGAAAACCCCAAATGGGGTCATGAACAGTTAAACATAACTGAAAAAAACAACTGAATGCCCAATAGATTTTTGTGAAGAAACAGTGTCAGTGGTGAAGCAAATGTTGAAAACCATCTGATGATTTAAGGAACACAAAGAAGTATTTAGGGAATTGGGGATATTTAACCCAGAGAAAATAAGATTTTGGGTAAATGGTAGTCATTTTCAAATAAGACGTATACTATTCTAGAGGAGAAAACTAGGACCATTGAGTAGAAGTAAATTTCAGTTCTATTCAAAACAGCATTTATTAAGTACTTGAGATAATAAATTGTGAGGAATACAAAGATAAAAAATGACAGTTTTAACAATCGATGACTTTTAACAGCTAGAATTGTCCAAGCACAGATTTGACAATGTTAGTCTCCTACTTACTAAACTCTAGTAGTTCCTTATTCCCTCTAGAATCAACCATAAACCCCATCGGCATTTAAAGCTTTTCACAGAGTTGTAGCCAGTTTGCGGCTTTATTATGGGTTACTCCTCCCCATTCACCTATCCTGGCACAGGTAAACTGGTCTATCTCCCATCTCCATACTTTCAGGTACAGGGGTACTTCCCTAACGCCACCCCTTGGAACAGGATACCTTAAAGTTTAATGTGTTACTAATATGACAGAAAATCAAACCCTGATTTGTTTCTCAAGTGTAAACGCTCGCACTGAAAATTTTAGTCTCTGGAGCTGGTATGAGTGAGTTCTGACATTTGTAAGGAAAGTGCTAGTTAATGGGGATCAGAAAGTTAGAACTTTAGCTGAGTCTGGAAGGGAACCAGGAGTGCAGAGGTGGAGATGAGGAACAAGAGGGCCAGACCAGAAGGACAAGTAGTGAAGATGCTTGTAGTCCCAAGACAAACTGCAGGAGGGCTAGTGTTCCTGCAGAGCTGGGCAGCACCTGTGGGGGAAGGAAAGGAAGGCAGCAGCTAGGTGATGGGGAGCTTTAACAGTCAGAGGAATCTTGGAGCCAGCAGGAAGCCGTCCCAGTTGCACTGGGGTGTGTGACGGGCCTTTGGGAAGAACAATCTACCAGCTTTCGAAAGGAGGATGGACTGGTGGAGGGGACCTGAAACAGGAATCAGCAGGTTGTTGCAATAGTCTAGGTGCTCTGGGATGAAGGCTCCAACCATGGTGGTAACAAATCCACAGAGATGCTGCAATGGGAAGATCAGCAGGGTTATGGATATGAGGTGAGGGGCGAGATTAGGATGGCTCCGTTTCCAGGGTGGGTGACTAGCAGTGCCCTTGACAGTAATAACAAAGTTATTTAGGAGGAAGGTTGGAGGGGGCAAAGTGACCATTTTTGGATATGCTGAATCCAAGGTGTCCGTTATGGATCTCATTCTATGGACGTGCACGGGGCAACTGGAGCAGAGTCTGCAGGTCACAAGGGAGCCAAGGCTTTTCTCTGCAGTCCTAGCACCTAACAGTGTCTGATTGTGAGCTTGTGGTCACTGGAAGTTCAACCACAAGGTGGGCTGCTGCCAGGTGTCACCAGGAGCAAAGTTGGACTGTGTGAGTTCCAACGTCCTTTCCAATGTAAAAGTCCTTGCACTTAGCAGGCAGCAAAATCTGTATTAATCCTTTTTCAGTCATTCCTACCACAATTTCCTCTTTGGTTTACCATCAGAGCGGGTTCCTTCTAAGGGTTTCCCTTTGTCCTTGGCTTTCCTTTCATTTTCCTCACAAAAACCCCAAGATGGGCACAAGCTGCCTCATTTTACCAAGGCTCCAAGGGATGCGTGGACGGTTGCGCAGCTGGTAAAATTCAAACCCAGACCTCTACACTGTCACTCTGATTTCACGCCCAGCCCCACACAGAGTTGTCTTTGAAGCTGCACCCTGCTCCTTTCTGGGCACTTTTCTTCTGCTCAGCTCTTGCTCTGAACAGACCATTTGAGCTTAAAGGGCGAGCCCATCTTTGCTCCCCTCTGAGAGGGGACATCTGACCCAGGATCTGGGCTGCTGGACTGCAGCCTGTCTTTTCAACTGCCTTGGACCTACCACATAGTGCTCAAGGAACTGTGATCAGATCAAAAGGACCATTCTGTAAAATGGGAGTCAACTGACCACCCCTTATACTCCCGCCTCCAGCGATTTCCCAGGCCCAAGCACCTTTACTTGGCAGCCCTTTTTGTGGTCTCCCTTTGTTGAAATATCAACCACTTGCTGTGGCTTTTCTATTTGTGTGTGCACTTAGCATGGGATCAGGCCATTGAAAGAACTCTAGACCTTGTGGGCGAATGCTTTAAGTATATCAAGGCTTCTAGGAATAATACCTACTAGACAACTTTAGTGTTGCTCTTTTCTTTTAAAACAAATTCATTTGGAAATCCAGAAGGTTTAATATTTATAGACTGGCTATATAATCACTTGTATTTCAGAAAAAATATATTTAGCGTTTCTGAGGATTTGCTCATTGGTGAACAGGTAGAAGGAACTAATACTTAGTCAACGAATAACCATTTGGGTGTGGACTGTATGACAAACAGGAGATTCACTGCTCTCAGAGGGGGAGGAAGAGGCCAGGCCCAAGTCTTTCTGATTAAGAGCTAGGGTAACCAAGTGGTGTAGTAGATGGAGCAGTCTAAGATCTATATTCAAATTCAGGCTTACATACTTACTATGTGATCCTGGGCAAGACTTCATTCCTCATCTGTAAAATGGGAATACACAGGAGAAGGAAATGGCAAACCACTGATCTTTGCCCAGAAAATCCCATGGACAACTCCACAAGGTCACAAAGAGTCAGATACAACTGAATGACTTAACAATATATTAATCCAAAGAACAAAAACAATCTGGTTACTTTCTGAGGATAAAAACATGTCTGGCCTTATGCTGAACACCATGCACATGCATTTTACATATGCATGTTATGTATATATATGTGCACATACACATACAGATATTTGGGTGGCCTTGCTTATACTGCAAACAACTGGTGGCATGTCCCCTTGCCTCTGGTCTAAAACAAGTACTAAGATGACAAAGATTAGTCCACATCCTGAGAGGTAAAAATTTATTGATTTATATTATATATCAGCATGTTATGATATGGTCACACCTGGTCATACAGCTGACTTTATCTTATAGCCAAAAGAAGGATTTTTTCCTTTTAAAAATACATTTTTTTCAGCAGGAACAAACATTTGTAAAACAATCATATTCATATTTAGGCGGGAATTAAAAACAATGGCTTTTTTCCCCAAAACTCATGAGGAACAGGGCTGGTCAGCAACAGATCTCTTCATGCTTTAGCATTCGCTTTCAGGCTCCTTCCCCCAATAGTTCTTCACCTTTCACAGAAACATCTACTTAAGACAAAAATCCCATTCCCCCTCCCCCCAATAATGACCTAAATCCTGACCCAAAAGAAGAGGTAGACTGAACTGAACATTACACTCATTGGATAGATTGTGCAATACGCTCCAGTCCGCTTGAGTTTTCAATGGGCTCAGACTTGTTGCCTGTAACCAACAAATCTGATAGATCCTTCAAGTGTTCCAACCAATCTGAGATACACATTTATGAATTTACTTGGCTTTGATGAAGGAATTTGAAAGTAGACGAGTAAACTGAGAATAATGGCTAATAAAGCTCTTCAGGAATAGTTCTAAGTTTCATTTTTCTAAATCATAAGAACATGCAATACCACTCTGACAGTGTTCTCAACTTTTAAAAGCCCCTTGCCTAGAAAGAGGAATTTTTGTGATGAGTATCCATTTTCCTGAGAGCTCTGGATGGAGCAAATGTGAGAAATATAATACACTACCAAGAGTTAGAGGCCAAGAACAAAAATAAAAAATGAGCTTTTCAAACCAAGGGTAATATTTTGCCATTTGATCTAATTCAGGCTGCTGGGGGGAAATCAATTTACATTTTTTTCCATTATGAACTTTCCTCAAAATCCCAATGCAAAAAGTAGCAACCCCCAAAAAACCCAGAAACAAAACCCACACAACACCAAAATACCCCATTCAACTAAGAAGAATTAGAAGCACTTTATCTTGAAAATCAATTTTATTTTCTTGCACAGTTAAAAAAAAATAGAGCCAGCTATTAATTTCTGTTGAGAAAAGGTTTTTTTTTGTTTTGTTTTGTGTTTTTTTTTTGTTTATGTTTTTTTTTTTGGTACTAACACCAAATTTCTGAAAAGGTGATCTGTATACTAAAATCATTTAAAATGCATTAATAAAACAGATCCACATGTGACCAGCCCTTTACAAAAGTTAATTAGTCACAACAGCCTTACATTCATTCTTATCATACAGAACAACATGCAAATAACACACCAAGAAAAAAGGGAAAGGTGAAACAGGCTAAAGTAAACAATATGGCATTAGGAAAACTAAAATCCATTGTATAAAACAAACACAATTTTGTAATAACAACCTTAAAAACAATGTCTTTTAATACAACAGTGGTTCAATGTATAACTGTTTCATTACCCAATTATAAAACAGAAGTTACTGTCAAATGCATAGACTCCTTAACATGTAAAGAATTTGTGCATCAATTATGTGTTCAACAGTTTTACACAATAAAAATAAAGCCATTCAAAACATGTGTGCATACTTTGCAACTAGAATACAAGTTTTATTTTGCTCTTTAAACTGTTTTTAAAAAACACTAAATGTAAAAATCCACATATATGTAATTTTGCAAAAAAAAAAAAAAAAATCCATATTGTTATCATTCTTATGGCTCCAATCACCTTCCCCTGACAGCCTAGCACCCTCAGTTTATTTCCAGGGCCCAGATCTTACTTGTTGGGGAGTGGTACAAAATGGTTGAAGTAAAGTACCAACCAATACCTGCTCCAAAGGACCCCCAGGCTTCTTTGTGATTTAGATATCCCTCACTTAGGTGGTTTTGGTCCCAAGCACATTCTGCTTTACTCATCTATAAATTGAACCAATGTACCTATGGGCCAAGCCCAGTATTTGACTTTTCCTTTCTTTTTAACAGAGGTAAGGTTCACAGCACTGCATGGCAAGATAACAGATCATTTTTACTTTTTGCTCTACCTGAACTAGAGCTGAATACTACCATCATGGTAAAGTACATTTCATTTTCATTTAAGAAAAAGAGAAGGAAATAAAAGAAAACAATTAAATCTTCCTATTTAGCAGTGCAAATAATTTTCTTAAATATCAACACAAATCCAACTCCTACTTATCATGATTGAAGTTTATTATAACCAAGTTTAAATATTACAGACAGAAGTATTTAGTGAAATGATTGTCAAAAAAGAAAATTACTTAAGACAAATCCACATAGGGGCAGAATGAACATTCATAAAACAAATTTCAAAGGCATTAACAATAGAATGATGTACCGCAGAAGTTTACATTTGCTGATTTAAGATTTCAATTTAATAAAACAGTTTGAGAACACTTTTACAGCCAACTCTTGGTTATTCAAGAACTGATTAATCAGTGTGTGGATTATTCATGCTTGTTGCTTCTCCTCTTATGGTTGCCATTGTTCATGTAACTGCTCAGTAGCACATTCACAAATACAAGACCATGGAAATTACAAATCAAATCAGTCACAAACATTAAAGGTTTGACTACAGAGGAGACTGAAACTAACAGTACATTTTTGGATTATCTGTGAATTTCATTTATCCAGATAATAAACAAGGTTTGGCTGTAAGGAAGAAACTACCCAATCATATAGACTTGAACATACAAACTACCTTTAAAAAAGGCCTATTGTCTAGAAACTCAGAACTACATGTAGTAGATAACCTGTTTCCCCTTTAAACCTTTATTACTTTCTTCAATTTACCTTCAAGCCTCCCCTGGATAATGGGTTTCTCCACAGCAATGCACCTAAACCACCACCAACTGATTCTAAAAATGACAGTCAAGTGGTGTATTTAGATCACTTTTGTAGTCACTGAAACCAAGTTACTGGTCCTACCAAGAAGAAAGCGACGCTCAGGACTGTCGGATTTCTAGCAGTACACACTCATCTCCGCTGAGGCTGTGCTAGGTAGGCCAAATGAACTGCAGCTGCAGAGGAGGCGACGCTCCACAGGGTAACTTACACTGGCGAGCTCCAAACAACTTCTCCTAGCTAGCAGACTATTTTAAGCTTTATAATGTTTTGTCTTGATAAAATGTGAGTCCTTTGAATTTCCTTCCCTTTCAACACAAAAACTACACTGCAAACTGGAAGGTTTTATTCAGTTTGGTTTTTAAAACAACAACAACAACAACAACAGAAAACACCCTGATTACCATAGAGGAAGGAACACTGATTCTCCTTTCACATTCTTTAGTGCATCGAGGAGAACACTACTCACCGAGAAGGAAACTACAATCAGTGCTCTGAAACCAACATGTTTTACAAACAGAAGAGTAAGATATGCTTTAAAATAATTTAAGAAGTTATTGGGTCGACTGTATACCCACCTAGACACTGCCCATACCCACCCAAGTAAGTAACTGGCATAGCCATTTGTCTTGTTTGACCCACTACTATGGAAAAGTATTATATTCCAGGATGGAGCTTCTTTAGATGAATGCAATCATTTAAAGAGTATAACTGTCCCTTTATAGAACACTTTTTCTTTTTCAACTGTGAACATCAGAATAAAGGATTTTAAAAAAAATAGTCACAACTACATTACTATGGAGGAGGAAACCAACAGAATAGGGGCTTGCAAATGAAGGGGCACAAACAGAATTTACTCTCTTCTTTCCTTAAGTGCCCCTAGGGTGAGCTGGGTTGTGTGTGTGTGTACTGTCACTGTGTATGTATGGGCACTCAATAAAAAGCTGGGTTTCAAAATTTCATCTTATGATGAATATTTCTCAAACTAAGTACACCAACATTTCTGCATTTTACCAATAGCAGTACTTCCAGTCAATGAGGTATTTCAGTTACTGCGTTATGTTCTTTGTTTACATATGCACTGAGCTACCTTAAAAGATGAAGAAGCTATTGTGGGCTTAATATTTGGTGTTAACTAACTTTTCCCACACAACTGAGGGGAAATTCACATCTTTCTATTTTTTGGTTTACTTTAAATGGAAAACATTTAGTTTTATTTTTATCTTATAGACTATCTATCAAAACTGGTATTTGTGTGATTAGAGGCAACAGGGGAATCTACGTTGCCAACAGCACAGAACACTACAACTGACTTACTTGGATCTTAATAATTATACAATTCCAAACCACGAACACCCAGTAGCTCAACATCTGGCATTTAAACTATGTACCGATGTAGCTCTTTTGGAGAAAGAATTTGGTTCTATCACGAGGTAAATCACACAAACAGGATGACAAGAACTAGATTTTCTAGGAATCAATAAGAACTGGACTACTTTAAAAGCTTTTGGAAGAAAAGAGGCTGCTTTTGCAATAGCTTGCCTCCTAGTTAACCTTCCTTCTCCTGAGACTAGCAACTACTTTTGATATGGTGAAAATAGTGCTGTTTTGTACAGATATCTAGAAGGCTATGTTTGTATCTTGTCACAGGAGACTGAATAACTTCCTATCATTTTAAGCCAGTGTCTGGCTCTAGCTATTATTAGTTTTCTAATCAACTAATTAGTCTATTTTCTCCCTAAACAGAACATATATAGTTGTTTGGCATTATGTGTCTTAACCATCCCCAAATGTATTTAGTGTAGCACATCACTATGGGAAAAAAATTCCTCAAAACAAAAGGCTTCTGCGCTCTCTGTCACATCCGCCATAGCACGGTCCCCAAAAGCGCAGCCTTGTTGAAGAGCATCAGCACCCAAGGAAACCTTCAGAGGCAGCAAGGCTTTTCAGGAAACCCACTGGGGGTAAATTCAAACCATCTCAAGCCACAGACTTTTCCTTCACTGTATAAGAATCTCTCAAAAGTACATTTTGCAAGAGATAATTAATCCATGAAATATAACGTCAGAAACCAAATGACAAGATATTTTTTTCCCTCCCTTGGAAACGGGAAAGCAATAGCATGTGTAAACATGATGATGGAAGATAAACTCAACATTAAGTAGAGGCCGAGAGAGACGAGACTAATCTCTCTTGTTGTTTAAGTACACCCTAGTAATATTAGGCCTAATGAGCACTCGCTTTTCCAGAGAATGTCTGACACTATATTTCACTTAGGTGTTTAGGAATGGTGTTTTTTTTTTTTTTTTCATTTTTGTTTTAAAATAGAAACTGATGACCAAGAAACAGTTATGCAGGAGGCCCCAAATACTCCCAGAAATGTGAGTGGCAACATAACTTCAATCAGTGGAAACAAGGGATCTTTAGAACACTGGTAGTACAGACTACTGGTAAGAGGAAAATCGAGCTTTCTAAACTTAAGTTTCCAAGTATATTCAGTGGTGATATAATTTCTCTTAAGTCTTCCAGGATGATGTCATAACCTCCTCTTCTGCCAATAGCATGTTTGTGTTACGTTTGTGGTATGGTATACCTTTTAAAAACATGGAAAGTTCTTAAAATACATTAGCAGGTCATTATATTACTGATCCTCACTTTTAGTAAAGTTTTAAAATTTCCCCAAAGTGGGATAAAAATTAAGCTGGCCATCCAATTTCCTTTACTTGCGTATATTCTCATTTGCACATGTAATATAATGCACATTTGCAAAAGCCTAACTCTTATGGTGTCCATAGGTCCCATTCAACTCCTAGAATAGGCAATGATAAAAATACCGTAGAATGTTGTACCACATATAGCCAGATAAAAATGCTAAGGACTGTATGAAAAATAGCCACAAGTTGTTGAGGGTCATCTCCTTAGAAATGGCTTTCTTCTGGCCCATTAGGGGAGGAAAAGCTCCTAAAAGAACAAAGCAGAAAAGTTAATCAATTTGTGCGGTAGCAAGTTTCCTGGAAAAAATCATTACCATCCTCATGGCCAAAAAAGTTGGTATAACTATGAATTTATTGTAAAGCATCTTTTATTATTTTGAGGCTATCTTTAGTAATCAATCCCGCTATTTCCATAAAATTTTACTTAATATTTTTGTCAAGAAATAAGGGAATTATATGTAGTGTCTCTTTCAAAATAAGATATTCTGTAGAAAATACTTTAACAACATAAAGGGAAGGAGGAGCAGGTAAAAAAATATACTTATTTTCTGAAATAGTCACTACCACTTGAAAGTCATTATTTCATCATTTTTATTATACTCTATTTTTTCAACATTGTTTGATGTTTGATATTAATTTAATGGGCAATACAAATCATAGGAATATCTCTTAATTATAACAAATTTATAGCAAAACCTAAAAAAAGTTCCATGATCAATTTTCAAAAGAGGCCTCCAGAATTCTGTATATAAAATATACAAAGAGAGACCTATTTTAATTTCCTTTTTTTTTGTTTTGCTAAGACAATTGGGGGTAAGTGACTTGCCCAGGGGCACACAAGTAAGAAGTATTAATTGTTTGAGACCAGATTTGAATTCAGGTCCTCCTGACTTCAGGGCTGGTGCTCTATCCACTACACTAACTAACTGCCCATTAGTTTCCATTTTCAACCCATCTTGTCTCTGGTGTCCATCTTCTATTAGAATAAGCCCTAGGAATTGTAAGTCCAAAAATGATTTTCAGGAATGCAGCTACATTGCTTGGGACAAGTGCCAAGAACAGACTTCTGCATTGTTCAAATGAATACTGAATAGGCAATATTTTTATCTCAGTACAGTACTCTAACTTTTTCATGTGGCATAGCAGATAAAATGTGGGACTTGGTATCAAGGGTCTTGAGTTTGAATCCTGACTCAGACATAGTACTAGTTGTGTGATGTTGGGCAAGTCATTTAACTTGCAACATAATCAACTTCTTCATCTATAAAAACGGGAATAATAGCACCTACCTCATACAATTTTGATGATGACCAAGTGAGAGAACATGTGTAAAATGATTTGCAAAACCTTAAAGCTGGTTCTTATTTTGACATTTTTCCGACCCAACCTTTCTTCCTTTCCTCCTCTCCTGCTTCCACCCACTGCCCCAGTCCTTTTCAGTTTAATTAACAAATTTATCTACCAGAAAAAAAATACCATCATAGGCAATTTCATTGTCTCCTCCTCTCTGTTTCTCCTTTCTCTTTCCTTTCCCCACTTCATACACCATACACATACACATGTATGTATTTGTAAGCATGTGTATACACACCCCCAAAATAAAAACATTACACACTCGCTAAAACCAAGTAGACTTACAATAACAATAATACACCCATGTTATTATTAGCACATGGGATATTTAACTTTTAATTTTTCTTCTATATTTGGTTCTTCAATGATAGCCAAAATATTTAAGTGATTAGAAATATATTTTATCTTTGGGTCCCCAGTGGTTTAGGCAATAAAAGGCTAATAGAATATTCTGACTAGTTTGTGAGGAATCCCCAGAAGAGACTAGCCATACAAATGGAAAAAAAATATGATGTAGATCACGATTTAGCATATCTTAAAGAGTTTTTTTTTTTTTTTAGTGGAAGTTAATCAAAACCATAATTTATATATCCTTTTAACAATATGAAGAATCCATTCTAAGGTGTTTTCCCCCTATTGTGTGAATAGCCAATGAGCTAAAAATCCCAGTTTTTGTAGTAAGTTAAGGATTTTTAAAAAATCTATGATTTCATCTGTCCTTTAGGTAAATGTGACCTATATGACAATGCCATGGAGCCTGTTACCAATGTTTCTGATTTGTGTTTTTTTTTTTAATTGAAAATGTTAAATCTATATTCATGACATATATAAAATTATGTTTATATGAAATCCAACAGTCTTAAACCCAAACCCCATTCCTAAATACGGACAAAATATCTAAAAGCTCACTCAAGAATATAGAAATACAGCACATAAATAATTTAAAAAATTTTAATTTTTAGTTTATGGACAACATTTATCAAACCTTCAATATCACTTTTGGCTACCCTTTTTCCTTAAGAATCTCTAATTCCAGATTTCTATAATCTCTTAAATCCACTTGCAATTTTCCATTTAAATTATAACCACTTATGTTTAAATCCCTGTTATCTTCTCTCTTGGACTGTTGAAATCTTTTAACCAGTTTTCCAACCTTTAATCTATCATATATTCTTTTTTGCAAATTTATATAAACAGACAGTTCTGAAGATAGCTCCTTGACTTATTTAAGCTTACCACCAATATCCTCTGAATGTCTTCCAAATAAAGTTTAAACTCAATAGAAATCATTCCCAAACCTTCTGTAATAAGATCCTCCCCATCTTAATTTTCTTTGAGATACTCTAGTTGACTGAATGAACTGACCCTTCTGTGAAGGTCTATCTGTTCTCTACCACTTCACCTTTGGGTTTTTGCTCTTTCCTTTCACAAGACCTCATGAGACCACTCCCTATTTCCAGCCTAATTCTTAGCTTGCAGTAATTCTGCTATTCCTTTACAGGACCAGTTCCCCATGGAAGACTGTTTATAGCTATCCACCAAAACAATTTCATTGTGCACCTGGACAAATACAAAGAGCTTCCAGGAAGGAACAGGAAAGCATACTAAGAAATTGGAATATAAATCAACACAATTTACACAGAGGAAGGGGGACACATACATTTCCTTATATAAGAGCAGCTTATATAACTGGGGCTGTTTTTGACACCAATCATCTCACAGAATCATAGACTGATAAGAGGTGGAAGAAACTGAAGACATCATTTACCTCAAGTCCCTTCCACCTTGCAAGGCAATCTCATCTTACATCTGCAAAGCTATACTGTTAAAAAGGTGTTCCTTTCACCAAACCAGAATTTGCCTCTTTACAGCTTCTACCCACTGCCTTATGGAGTCAAGCATAACAAGGTTATTAACCTTCTGTCCTGTGAGAGCTCAGTTATATAGACTCAGTTATGGCTCTGCTATGTCTCTTCTTCTTGGGTCAAACCCTCTGAGAAGTGATCCTAGAAACTCTTCATCATCCCTGTGGGCAGGATCCAAGTTTTCTTTTCCATGAAGCATTTTTTTTTTGGGGGGGGGGAAGGTTTAGTTCACAACTAAGTACAATACTCAAAATACTGTCAGATTAGGGGAGAATGAAAATGGATTATCACCTCTCTTGTTTAGGATACTAGGTCTTTCTTTTAAAGCAGTCTAAAATCCCACTCGCCTTTCTCTGCTATATATTACATTTCTGCCTTGTATTGTGACTGCACAGCTCACTAAAAAAAAAAGATGAACAATTATCTACACCTTGCTTTGCTTCCTTGGGCTTATGAAGCTGATTTTTAAAAATTCAGGTTATGAGACCTCATATTTGATCATATTAAATATATTTTTCTTTCTACAGGAATTATAGATTTATTGTTGAAAAATTTCCATTGTTTATAGTTTAACTGCTCATTTTAAACTGAGGCTTGGAGAGAATAAGTAATTCCATTGTACATTTATGAGATTTAATACAACCTTCAAACATGTCAAGGTAACCTTGGATTATTTTTTATCCAACATTTTAGCCATTTCTCATAGTTTTATTTCATTTACAAATTTAATTAGCACAAACACTCAACTTTGTCCAAGTCATTAAAAAAACTGTGTCAAAGTCCAGAAGGTGTCTGTGGTTCTGGGTCTATCCTTTCTTCCAGCACTGACTCCCTGCGCTTTCTAAAAATTTCTAAGCTGGAATCTTTTCAGCTCAAATCCATCACCTGCCATGTAGCTTCACCTGCTGAGGACTCCTTGCACCTTCAATAAAACCTCCATCCCAAAGCACCCTGACACAATGCCATGGGGGGAAGGGAGAGGGGACTGGGTACCCCACCTTGGCAGTCTGGCCTGAGGACAGGCACCCCAGCGGCTTAGGGCTTCTGTGGGTGCTGGGCCGGGGCTGTGGCTAGAGTATGGAGCTGGGGGGCTGTTCTGTGGTGTGCTGACTCTGTCCTTGCCTTCTCTGAGTGACTCCAGCTAACATATGGTCTTCCTGTAAATGATCTACCGTCTGCTACTCTGAACAACGGACTCATCCAATTACTCTGTGCAGCTCTCTTCTAATATAGGAGTCTGGGACCCTGGGGCATGGCTGGAGGTGATCTTTGAAGCTGACATTAAGCTCATTATTACTAGTTTTTGGGTTTAGTCATTCCACCAGTAAGTATCCACCTAATTATTACTCTCATGAAATTCACATCCCCATCTTATTTATAAGAACAGAAGGAAACACTGTCATATTCTGTGCTGAAATGTAGATCAATTACATTTCTAGCAAGAAGAAGAAGAAGAAGAAGAAGAAGAAGAAGAAGAAGAAGAAGGAGAAGGAGAAGGAGAAGGAGAAGGAGAAGGAGAAGGAGAAGGAGGAGAAGAAGGAGAAGAAGGAGAAGAAGGAAGGAGAAGGAAGGAGAAGGAAGGAGAAGAAGGAGAAGAAGGAGAAGAAGGAGAAGAAGGAGAAGAAGGAGAAGAACGAGAAGAAGGAGAAGGAGAAGGAGAAGGAGAAGGAGAAGGAGAAGGAGAAGGAGAAGGAGAAGGAGAAGGAGAAGGAGAAGAAGGAGAAGAAGGAGAAGAAGGAGAAGAAGGAGAAGAAGGAGAAGAAGAAGAAGAAGAAGAAGAAGAAGAAGAAGAAGAAGAAGAAGAAGAAGAAGAAGAAGAAGAAGAAGAAGAAGAAGAAAGAAGAAAGAAGAAGAAGAAGGAAGAAGAAGAAGAAGGAAGAAGAAGAAGGAAGAAGGAAGAAGGAAGAAGAAGAAGAAGAAAGAAGGAAGAAGGAAGAAGGAAGAAGGAAGAAGGAAGAAGGAAGAAGGAAGAAGGAAGAAGGAAGAAGGAAGAAGAAGAAGAAGAAGAAGAAGAAGAAGAAGAAGAAGAAATGAGGTGCATCTGCATGACGTGCTTGCAATGCGATCACAGGGAATTCTAGGTGACTGTTATGGCTGTGCCATTTAGTTGTGGTGTGGCCCTGTGGGGCCCGCAGCAGGCCAAAATTGTCCAAAATTTTTCCAGACAAAGCTACTGCCGGCGTTTGACATTTCTTCCTCCAGTGGATTAAAACAGAGTTTAAGTGACTACTAAGATCAAGCAGCTAGTACATGTCTGAGGATGGTGTTGAACTCACATTTTCCTGAATCCAGGCCCATCACCCAATCCACTGAATCACCTAGCCATCTCCTGTTTCCTAGTCTAAAAAACTACTAAGTATCCCTTTAATAATAAAATATAGAATTTGGTCAGGAAGTAAGGTGAAATACACTAACTATAATCTATAGGCTCCGTTCTTTTCCCCTTTTCTGAAAACTAGAACTCTCACCCTCCTGCAATCCTAAAGTGCTTCTTCTGAGTTTCTGGTCATTCAAAGATTATTGAAAATGGCTCATTAATTAAATTCATCAATTATTTCAACATCCAACAATAATGTTATTCTCTTTCTCATGACTTAAAACTTATGAAGGATATGCATATTTTTAAAAAATCTCTTCTCTTCTTGGATGATGGCTCCCTGTTAACCATTTTTGTTCTGTTCTTCAAATTCCTAATTATATTTCTGCAGCTAAGACATGAAGAAAGTGAACTCCATTTCTATTTAATTTGCTCTGTATTAGGCATGAATAATTCATTCCAATAATGTACTATACAATTATGCATGTTAGAAAACATTTCTGTATTTTACTTTATTAACAAGGAAGTGAAACTATAATTGTTAAAAAATTAGGTTTCATTAATTTTATTATATAGATTTACTGTCACTTCACTACAGATGTAATCAATGATAAAGATAAATTTTTTTTTGTTCATTTGTCCATCTAACTTAAAAGTTACTTTAATTCTATGGTTTTAGACAATCTCACAAAGACTTGTCATTTTAATGACATGTCTAGAGAGTCTCTTTGATCTTAGATTTCTTTGTTAACTAGAACAGGTTTGTCATTTGTGCCTTAGATTTATAATAACCTTAGTAATGTGCCTTATGCTGAGGGAAAAGAAGGGGATTAGGGAGAGAATACTTCCAAACAATACAATTGAGACAAAGAAAAATATGGTTATCCAAAAAAAAAAGAACAAATCAAGACTATTTTACCCCACTCTCTACTCCAAAATTTCATGTTTTTAATGTGAATAGTTGCCCCAAGGTAAATATGGTACCCTGAATTATCAATTATATGAATCATTGACTACATTTCCCCTAGATAATTGAAAAATTATGTTTTCCTATGAAAAAGTAACTAAAATATTACATTTAATATATCTATTCAATTTAGAAAAAAAGTTAAAAGGAAATATAAGCATTTAGATAAAACGGAAATCCCATCTTAACTTCAACTGTTCTCTATCACTGTTTTGTCTAGCCTTGACTTTCTTATTCTGAATTAAGTAAAACTTGTTATCTATGTTTCAGATATTAAAAAATCTTTTATACAGCTCACAAATTGTCTTTAAACTGGCCAACTCAGATTTTCTTCAGGGTCTCAGAGAAGCTATACATAAAAAGCCCTTAATAATCTACTTCAAACTTTGCTTCATTTAGTGCCCCCATTGCATATTCAGTGCTATTTTTTCTCTAACTTATGTCACTATTTGTATTGGAAAACTTTTCCTTTGCTTCTTCCAGAAGAAAGGAGAATATTAATACCTTTGAGAAATATATGGGATTGTTGTATGACTTTCTGCATCACTATAAAATCCCTGATATTGGTCTCTTTCTTAGGAAAGACTCTTTCCTAAGTCTTAGGAAAAAAGAACTTAGGGAAAAGTTCTTAGGAAACTTAGGACTTAGGAAAGTCCTTGTTTTTAGGATGTAGGAAAAAATTCTTTGGTAGAGATTTTTTTTTTTTTTTTTTTTGGTAAGTACCAACTTATCCTCTTAAACAAATTTTTGAGTATCAACCACTTTATGCATTATTTTCCATAAACTAGTTAAGATTAAAAGTAAAACAACTTCTAGCTCACTATCATTCTGCTTCTAGCTCACTATCAATCTGTTTCTTAAAGGGGTTTACCTTTTCTATTCTAAACACTCTAAACCATTTTTCAACCAGACAGCTTGTATACAGAAATGTACAAACATTCAAAGAGTAGTCACTTTATAGGAGTCAGTCTTTTGGCAAGACAGTCCTAGTTATTACTTATCAAAGATAAAATGGTAAACAAATGTATTCGTGTGTGATCAGCACTAAGGTGGGTAATGATGTTAATATTTTAGAAAAAAAATAAACACAATTATTGGCACATATGGACTATTATAAAGGATTCTGAAGTGATTGTAAGATTTCAAAGCATCATTATCTATTTAACCATCTTTGAGCAAAATAGACATATACTTCATGTATAAGTTTTCTGGAAAAAAAAGCTTACCTGTTTCATAAAAGTGTGACAAGAGATCCTCCTTTTCAATGAATCGTTGATAAAGCCAATTAGCAAGGGCATCATTCTCCAAAGGTACATCTTTAATTGGAAAAATCCTAATCAAAATATCAAAATATAGAGCTATACAAATTTAAATGTCAAAATTAGTCAATTTGCCCACAATATTTCTGATGCCTTTGCAAATCAGAGACATCAAAACTATTATATTTATTCTGTCCACTTCAAGTCAAAACAAATGTTCTTAATATTTTATTAATAGTAGATATTCAGAGAGAGTCCAATTAGCTCTTTGCAAACAGATATATCTATTTTAAAAAATTTAGCTTTTTGCAAGGCCATTTATAATAAGGATTAATAACAAAATCGCTAAGAATAAACAATTATACTAGAACTAGATGATTATCATAGATGGAATTGTTGCCCACAATTGCCACAATTTATTTAATAAAAATATATACAAAATTTAAGAATAATATTTTCAATACATGTTACCATACCAAATTCCCATGGTCTCCAAAAGCTACATGGAATGAAAAACTTTCAAAATGTAAAAATATAGCAAAAATAAAAAAAATTTTAATTCACAGTAACCTTCTCTGTAACCTCATCTGCTGCTGGAACTGTCCTAAAAATAATGTCAGTGAGCCAACTGAAGAAATGTGCACATTTAAATAAGTTTCATTCAATTATAGAAAGATGTTTTACCACCTATACATAGAATTATCTGCAAAACATTGAATATAAAAAGGATGATAAAACAGGACAGTGACTTATCCCCAGTCTCATTTCTATCTGAACTCTTGTCAAATTTAAGATGAGAACAAGAACAATAATAATAATAATAAGTGGTATTTGCATAACAATTTTTACAAGGTTTATATACATGACATCATTTAGGTACTACACAAAGGTACTATTATCTCCACCTGACAGATGATGAAATGAAGGCTCAGACTACATAATTAGTAAGTGTTAGTACTTTAAGCCAGGACCTCCTGATTCCAAGTCAGTAAAGCAGTTAGCAAACATATGCAAAGTGCCTATGTGTGCTAAGCACTCTGCTTGAGGCTGAGGGATTGATACAAAGGAAGTAAAAAATATGGTCCCTGTTCAAAGAGCTCATTTTTTAAAAAAATTATCTTATTCTGAACTTAATAAGACAAGCATTTCCATAGCAAAGTGGGACAGAACAACAGAGGACTGCATCTGAAATTGCAGATCTAATATGTGCAATGTGCTATTCCTTTCAAATACAGGTATCATACAACCTTTAAGCTTTAAATTACTTTAAATAATGACTCTAGACAAATTTTAGAGCAGAAGAAACACACCAAAAGATGGAATGGGATATTATCCAGCCCAGGATAAGGTCTGGGGCACCAGGATGGGAATCTAGTGCATACAGGCTATGCCAAGACCTGGTCCCGGCCCCAGCTTCTGCCCAGATACCAACAAGGCAGGACAGGCCTTGGAGCAGCTTTCAGAAGCCTTGGCTTCATGAGCCCCAAGGAAGGATTCTATTGCTTTAGCACCTGACATCTTACAGCTAGCTAGCAGTTCCAGGACAGAAAAGAATGCTTGTAGTCAGGTCCCTACAAGGATCTGTGAAAACTGCTGCATAAAATGATCAAGTACAGAAGACTTGGTTTTTTTCAGTGGTTCAGTGATCCAAGGCAATCCCAACAAACTTTGGATGGAAAACATCATCAGCATCCTGAGAGAGAATTATGAAAACTGAATATAGATCAACACATGCTATGTTCACTTTTTTCCTCTTTCCCATGATTTTGCCCATTTGGATTTTTCTCTCCCAACATTCCTGAAGCTTGGGATAGTGTACTGTTCCCCCAGAGTCCAATTTTAACAAAGAGTTAAAAATAAGCAGACAACAGAAAAAGATTCTGACCACAAAAAGTTACTATGGTGACAAGGAAGATAAAAATATTCACTCAGAAGAAGATAACAAAGTCAAAGTTCCTACATCCAAAGCCTCCAAGAAAAATAAAAATTAGACTGAGGCCTTGGAAGAGCTAAAAAAGAATTTTGAAAATCAAATAAGACATAGAGGAGAAATCAGGGAAAGATTTGAGAGGAGCACAAAATGAACTACAAAAAAATAATGAGAAGAATGCCTTAAAAACAAAATTGGCCAAATGGGAAAGGAGGTACAAAAGCTCACTGAGGAAAAATAATTCCTTGAAAATTAGAATTGCACAAATGGAAGTTAACTATGTGAGAAACCAAGAAAATTTTTTAAAGGAATTAAAAAAAATAGGAAACAATGTGAAATTATTTTATTGGAAAAACAACTGACCCAGAAAATTGAACCAGGAGAAATAATTTAAAAATTATTGGTCTACCTGAAAAGCATGAACAAAAAAAAGAGCCTTGACATTATCTTTCAAGAAATTATCAAGGAAAACTGTCCCAATATTCCAGAACTAAAGGATAAAATAGAAATTGAAAGAATCCACTGATCACCGTGTGAAAGAGATCCCAAAATTAAAATTCCCAGCAATATTATAGACAAATCTGGAACTCAAAAGTTTAAAAAATAAATGTAAAAAGTTGTTTTGCATATTGAGGGGGAAAATAAAAATACTAAATATTTAAAAATAAATAAGTTAATTAATTCTAAAAGAAAAATTAGAAGAATAACTCAAAGAATCAGAGGGGGAAAAATAGTCTGAAGGAATCAGAGAGCTGACTACAGTTGAGAATGTTAGCCAAACTAAAAGATGAGAGAAGCAAATGCATGATAAGCTTCTAACACATATAAAGTATCAGGAAACACTCTTTATGCTGATTGTGACTATATATGTATGTCACATAATGAATGAAAACAAATGATGGCATGTCAATGAGTTTAAATGGATGCAATGTGGAGAAATAATTAGAAATCATGAACATTTCCGAGTGGGTATAAAAGCACTGCATAACATTCATTGGAGAGGTCCTATATTCCTTCTTAAGCAGCAGGTCATAGCCATAAAAAAATTATCTTACCCCTAAAAAAAAAAAAAAAAAAAAAAGTGTGGAAATCTTGGCAACTGTTAATGTTAACTCTGTTTCCATTCTACCAATCATAGTGCTGGACCTGGAGACCCAATAAGTGTGATGACAGGCAAGTCAGTTAACTTCCCTGAATCTTAGTTTCCTTATCTTTTAAATTAAGACGTTTACTATGTAACCCTGAGTATGTTACTTAACCCCGACTGCCTTCCCTATTACCCAAAAAAGTTAGGTTCAATGTTATCTAAGGTCACATTTAGTTCTAAAACCAAAATCTTTATAGACAAGATCTTTTTAAAAAGAAAGAATGAGAATTCCACTAGATTTTATGCTGGTTTTTCAACCACTGCTCAAATACATAAGAGGATAATAAATGTCAAAAAAATATAAAAAACATGGTTATTCCAGTACCCGGTATTCCTGGACATAATATTGTAATGACTGCCTTTACTACAAATTTATGTTAGGCAATCTGAACCTGGGCCCTCACTGCACCAAGGCAATTTTTTACACCACCCTAATTTACTTACTACCTTCCTCACACAGTGGTTCTTCTAAAACTTTTCATTCTTCCTCAAACCAACCATGACCCCCTGTTCCCCAACCCTCTCAGCTGAAAACCGTGCCTCCTATTTAACTGAAAAATATTGAGATCATTTCCTATTTCTTTCCCCTTCCTCCTCAACTCATCACCCAGTTGCCTCTTGCCCCTATTTTCACCTTCATAGATCTCTCCCGTTGAGGCAGCCCTTGCCAAGGCAAAGCCCTCTCCCCAAACAAGCAATCCCATTCCTTCTCATTTTCTCCAGCTGACTACCTTCCTCTATAACACCTACTTCACTTACTTTTGGTCTTTTATTGTCCAGTGGTTGCCCACATACATTCTCATATTTCTCACAAGCTCAAATTCTTACTTCATCCATCCATCCTCTATCTTGCTTCCTAAAACTCCTTGAGAAGGCATCTACCTCCTTTCCTCTCATTCTTTTATTAACTCTAGTCTGATTTCCAGTCTTATCATTCAACTGACTCTCTCTCCAACAGTTATTGGTGATTTCTTAATTGCCAAATCTCATGACTTTTTCTTAATCTTCATTCTTCTCTTTAGGATCTTGTAATAGAGGTTCTGATAAATAACAAAAACAACAGAAATCCTATCTCAATGAACACTGAAAAAGGTTTTCATAAAAAAACACACCCATTCCTACTGAAAACCAGAGAAATGGAGTCTTTTCTTAAAATGGCAAGTAGTATCTAAAATCAAGAGAAAGTATTATCCATAGCTTTCCCAGTAACATCAGGGGAAAAGCAAGATTCAATTACTGAACTATCATTCAAAATTGTATGAAAACACTAGGAGCATAATTATAAAAATACCTTTTATACAAATAAAGTCAGATTTAAATAATATTAATTGCTCACGGGTAAGCAGAGCCAATATAACAAAAATGACAATTTTGCTTAAATTAATCTACTTATTCAATACCACCCCAATTAAATCACCAAAACAATTTTTTGAGCTAGTAAAATAATAATAATAATTAATAATAATAATAATAATAAATAATAAAATTCATTTGGAAGAACAAAAGTCAAGAATGTAAAAGGAATTAATGGGAAAAAAAGAAAAGAGAAAAGGTCTAGTAGTACCAGATCTTAAATCGTATTATAAGGCAGTAATTATTAAAATTATGTAATATTAGCTAAGAAACAGAAAAGTGGACCTGTGGAACAGAGTAAACATTACATAGTAGTAAATAATTACAGTAACTTTGTGTTTAAGAATTCACTATTTGGTAAAAATTGTTGGGAAAACTGGAAGGCCAATGTGTCAGAAATTGGGTAAAGATCAATATCTTAAATCATTTGCCAAGTAAGGTCAAAATGGATACATGACCAAGATATAAAGGGGAATATAAATACATTAAAAAACCATGGAACATATTACCTATTAGACTTATAGTTAGGAGAATTTAGGAATAAGAGAGAACATTAAGAGAGAAAATAATCTGATTTCATTAAATTTTAAAAGTTCTATACAAATAAAACCAATGTAGCCAAGATTAGCAGGAAAGCATAAAACTAAGGACAATTTTTTTATAGTTTCTAGATAAAGGTTTTATATCTCAAATATATGAAGAACTTTTGTCAAATTTATAAGAATATGAGTCATTTCCCAATTCATAAATTGTCAAAGAATATGAATAGGCAGCTTTTGGATGAAAAAAATCAAAGCTATTTGTAGTCAAAAGAAAAAATGCTCTAAATCACTAATTGGAGGAAAATAAATTAAAATAACTTTGAAATATCATTTTCCACCTATCAGATTCACTAACATGATACAAGAGGAAAGTGACAAATGTTGACAGATATATAGAAAAAATTGAGACACTAATATATTGTTGGTGGAACCTAACCATTTTAGAGAGAAATCTGGAATTATGCTCAAAGAATTATGAAATCATATATACCCTTTAACTAAATAGTACCACTATTAGGTCTGTTTCCCAAGGTGATTAGGGAAAAAGGGGAAAAAATCTTTAAAATATTTAAGACAGCTCTCTTTGTGGTAACAAAAAACTGGAAATGGAAGGAATATCCATCAACTGGGGAATAGCTAAACAGTTGTGATATATGATTATGATGGAATACCATTGGGCTGGAAAAAATGATAAGTAGGCCAATTTTTAGAAAAAAACATGGAAAAACTTGAATGAAACCAATGAAAAGTGAAATGAGTAGAACCAAAAAGAAACACTGTATACGGTAATAGCAATACTGTTTAAAGAATAATTGTGGGGGGGCAGCTAGGTGGCACAGTGGATAGACTACCAGCTCTGAAGTCAGGAGGACCTGAGTTCAAATCTGACCTCAGACACTTAATACTTCCAAGCTGTGTGATCCCGGGCAAGTCACTTAACCCCAATTGCCTCAGCAAAAAAAAAAAAAAAAAAAAAAAAAAAAAAAAAAAGAATAATTGTGAATAACTAAGCAGTTCTGATTAATATAGTCAGATCAATTACAGAGGATCTACAAAGGAAGATGATATCCACCTCCAAAGAAAGAATTAACAAATGGAAATATGCATATTAGTGGCCTTTTCTAGTATGAGATGGAATTAAAGCTTAAAAACATAAATAGCAATATTATAATGATGATCTATTATGAAAATATAGTCTGATAATCACACAATCCAAGGCAATTCCTCCAATCCCCATTCAAAAAAACTTCAGTGGGTTACTTTCAGGATCAAATAAAATATCCTGTTTGGCATTCAAAGACATTCAAAACTCAGTCCCTTCTTGCTCTTTCAGTGTCCTTATACCTCACTCCCCCATCATATATTGAAAAATGCTAAGTGCTAAGTGAAGTAAAAAATTTTCACTTTATTTTTCATGCTTTTCTTTGCAACATGGTTAATATGGAAATGTTTTGCATAACTTTATATGTATAATTGAAATCATGGGGCAGCTAGGTGGCACAGTGGATAGTAGAGTACAGCCTTGAATTCAGGAGGACCCAAGTTCAAATCTGGTCTCAGACACTTGACACTTCCTAGCTGTGTGACCCTGGGCAAGTCACTTAACCCCAGCCTCAGAAGAAGAAAAAAAAAGAAAGAAAAAAAGAAAACATATAGCTTGCCTTTTCTGAGGGTATGGAGGTTCTGATGGGAGAAAATATGGAAATAAAAATCAAATAAGTAATGAAAACAAAACACTGAAATACACTGGACTAAGTTTGATCCTGACTCCATAAAACCATATTTTGAGTATTGTGTATGATGCTGTGGAGGTCAAATGACTATACATGTATACACACATAGTATGAGTTTTAAACAAAGACAGTGTTTTCCTAACAAATGTACCAGAACTAGAACAAAATAAAATGGGTATCCTGTAGACATTTAAAACTCCAAAACTGATCTCATCTTTCCCTCAAAACCTCCCTTCTTCCAAGCTTCCCTATAATTGTCCAGGACACCACTATCCTCCCAGTTGTGTCATCCTCCTGCCCACTTAATCTCTTACACTCCCCTCCCCCCAATATCCAATACATTGCCAAGGCCTGTTGATTTTACCTTTATAATGTTTCTCGTCTGTTCTGCTGCTAAAGTGATTTTCCTAAAGCCAGGTCTGGCCATCTTTTCCTTCAATCTCCTTTCAAAAAAACTTCAGTGGGTTCCTTTAGGACCAAATGTAATATCCTCTGTTTGGCCTTCAAAGCCACTCCTACTTCAGCCCCTTCTTCCTCTTCCAGCTTCTCCCACCTCCTCTCCCACCTTGTCCTGTGACTCAGTGACACTGGTATCCCTGGCTGTTTCCTTAGCCTTAACTCCTAAGTAACTGATCCTGGGCCGGCAAGGCCCTTCCCTCTGCCTCCTGGCTTCATTCAAGTTCCAGATCAAGTTCTACCTTCTAGAGAGAACCCTTTCCTTACACTCCTTAAATCTAGGGTCTTCCCTCTACTGATAATCTCCAAATTCATCCTGCATATTTCTTGTTTGAACACAATCATGTTTACATGTTGCCTCATTAGATTGTGAGCTCCTTGAGAGTAGGGGCTGCCTTTTAGCTATCCTTGTAATGTCCGTGTTTAATACAGTGCCTGGCACTTAGGAGGTGTTTAATACTGAATTTTAAGACTGAATGTCTCTTCCACATAACAGCCCTTCAAATAGTTGAACACAACTATTAACATCTCCTTTGATTCTTCTTCCTCCGAGATGAACATGGGCAGTTACTTCAACAAATCTTTCTCATATACAATATTTCATTCTTACACTTACTACAGCCTATCTTAAATTGTATTTATTTCTTTACATATATTATTTCTATTAGATTATAAGTTCCTTAAGGGCAGAGTACATTTTATTTCATTTTTGTATCTCCAATCTAACACTCACTGAATAGAGTATACACTTCCTTAATGGATTAAATGAAATAATTCACCAAAATCTCAATCTCTTCAAACTCTAGTCCAATTTGCTTCCCACTTAAAATTTTGCAACCATTTTTTCTAACTGAGGTTGTACAGTAATATGTCTACTCTGATCAATTTCAAAGGATACATCATTTTTAAAATATGTGGTTTGGTAGTTAAATTAGTACAAAACATTAATTCTAACAGACAAGTGAGTTTATTTTATTATGATGGTAGAAATCTCAGGCAACAGAAAATATAAAGTTTACATTTTTAAGAAAAGAAAAAAAGATTCTGGCAAGTTCAAACTCATAATATAGGAAGAAGTAAAAAATATATATATATATAAAACAAATGTACCAATATATCTAATACTGAAAAAACTTAAACCTTTCTCCAGAAAAAATTAATTTTTTTTGGTTTCAAGAAAGTTCACATACAATGAATAAAAGTAATGAGAATTATTCTTAGAATTTACCATGCAAACAATTACACAGTAAATTCAGCCAAACAGCTGACCACCAGAATGGAATAAGTACTGGAGGAAGCCTGTAATTTCAGTCTAGATGAAGTGAAGCAGCATTAGCCTAGAATAAATTACTCCCACTTACCCACAGACTAAAAACAAAAGTAGGATGAAATAACAGTAAAATAATAGCTATCAATTCACACTGGGTTTGTTATGGTACTTGTCCCATTTTGCCAAGCACAAGTTTGAGAATCATTTAGGGCCACTCAAAAGCAGATTATTGATTAAAGAAGGCTTAAGAGTAATGCAAATTTTAAGTTTCCAAAAACAAAGAAATTACTTGATAAGGTAATTATGAAATATGAAGATGATGAAAATTTTGCTTTTCACTGAAGAACCAAAGAAACACAGAATTTGTTCCCACATGTGTTTGACACAGTCCTTTGAACTTCTTATAGATGCTCAATGAATACCGACTGACTACTTAGTTCAAAGAGAATGCCCTGATAATCTTGAATGGGCACAAATGGTTTTCTGTATTGATGCAGGTATTCTCTAGGTGACAGAAATGTGATTATACTTATATACAATACACGGTACATATAACTGGAAAGTTTTGCACTTTCTTTCCTTAGAGGAAATCTATTAGTTACAAGAAAATTTAAAGGCAAAATTAGCAGGGCTTTTTAATAGTGTCAATTTCTTGGTATAAATTATTTAGAAAGTTTGATTTAGTGAGGAAAGTAGGTAAATTCCCTGGAATAAGAAGCTTATGTCATTTTCCTTCTAGTTCTTTTGACCAAATCCTTACAGGGCACAAAATTAAGGCCTGTCACCATCCTAGATACCCTCTTCTGGATCCTCTCCTATGTATCAGTGCAGGTAGATGGCACAGTAAATAGAAGGTCAGACATGGAGTCAAGTTGATCTGAACCCAAACCCCTCCTGAAATATCTTGAGCCATGTGATTCTGAAAATGTCACTTAGCTTCTGTTTGCCTCAGTTTCCTCAGCTGTAAAATGGGAATAATAACAGCATCTTATATCTCAGTGATATATGAACACTACATTGTTGTTGTTATTACCGTAATCTTCCCTAAAATGCAATGCTAAGAACTAAACATAATACATAAATAAAACATAATTGGCTGCCAACATTATCCCATTAACATATATTGATGGTCTGAATGGTAGGAAAGAATTTGAACCTGAAAATAAAAATTGGGAAAAAAAGGTTCACAGTCAAACAAAATAAATTGCCACCTTGGCTTCAGGATGTCTTAATTAATCTGTGCTAGTTGTCTGTGATCACAGTTTCTTTTGCTAGAGTTACACTAAGCATCACTTTAACATTAGTTAAAGAGAGCAGACCTATGGAGTTTGCACCTTCTTTGCCTTACAGCTCAAAGCTATCTAGAGCACAGACAGGCTTATACTGCCCATGTGCCAGAAGTAACACTAGCTCAGGTCTTGTGGCTTCAGGTCTTTATTCATGAAGTCTGGAATTTTGCTAAAGACACGTTTACTGGTCCATAGTTTGTAATCACTGTCTGATTTCGTGAACAACAGGACATTTGTTTATCTCTAAACCTGTAGTTCCTCTCCCATTTTCAATAATCTTTCAATGGCAGTAACTTAGCAATCATACCTGCAAATTCTTTTAAGTACTTTGGAAATGATCTTGGTAACCTGAGCTCATCAAGTCCAGATAAGTACTCTTTTACTCTTCCTCCCTACTTATGGATTTCAATTTCCTATTAACTTTTTTTGAACTGCCTTGTCCAGTCCAGATCATTCTTAGAAGAGCAAGTAAGATAGTAAGAGTTCAGCTATCATAAAGCACTACTTAATAATAAACCAAAATGGGACAGCTACAAATAAGTTGTGAGTCAATATAGGTATGTTTTAAAGTCACACCAAAACAAATAATAAAGCAAAACTATAAATACATTAACTTGATATAAGATTTCCACAAACTAAAGCAGTGATGGAAGCAATGGAATTTATCAGAAGAAAATTAGTGATAGAATCACAAAACAAATTACTCTTTTCTTCTATACCCTGTAGAATAACATCTACCTTTATAGTCGCACTAATTTGTGTATAGTGATCAGGTGAACTATCTTTCAGGCTATTGGCAATAATTGAATCAATGCATAGCGGCAGCTGATATTTCTGTTAATGATATGTGCATATCTTGTTACCCGCATGTCTTGTTACCCTTTTAAATTCTCTCTTGAAATAAAAATATTGGTATCATGCACACAAAATATATTTCAAAAAGTCAACTAGTTATTCAAAATCTTATTTACATGCTCCAAACTGCAAAATATTTTACATAAAATATCTGTTGAATGACTTAATAAATGAGCAAATGAATGCAGATATTAACAAGGTACTGATAAGTGACTGATTTTAGAATATTGATTCAATACATTTTTATTGCATATCTACTGCATGTTTTCCTACTGATATCAT
Organism: Sminthopsis crassicaudata; assembly: GCF_048593235.1. Taxonomy (NCBI): domain Eukaryota; kingdom Metazoa; phylum Chordata; class Mammalia; order Dasyuromorphia; family Dasyuridae; genus Sminthopsis; species Sminthopsis crassicaudata. Next base: position 107,448,891 of record NC_133620.1, read on the forward strand.
TTTTGATCATTCTATTGCCCAATAAATATCCATTGAGTAAATGAATTACAATTATTATCTGGATGCTAATATAATGAAAAATATTCCTCCTTACCTTTAGGAAGGATCCATGGTCAATAAGAGCTGAGTCTATTTCTTTTCATAAATTATAACAGACTTTTTATAGAGGTACATCCATATGGCACAACTTTTAAAACTTTTTTTTTTTTAACAACTTTTAAAAGTATATATGTATTACTTTACTTGGACTTTTGTATTAGACACATCAATACTAGGTTTTATTAAGTTTGCTAGATTATGCAGAGGACAAAAAGTCAGATTTGGAGTCAGGGAGACCTGAGTTATACTCCTACATTTGTGTGATCCTAATACATGTAATTTCACCTCTCATTCCTCAGCTTACTTATCTATAAAATGGGGGTAAATAGCACCTCATTATTAGGATCAAAGAGCTAGCTTTGTAGAAATAACTATGTAAATGCTATTACAATCAATAACTTTTTTAAAAAATAGGCATCTATATCTAACAATTTATAAAAAGTAGGTAACAAAAGCACTTTTAGTTTTAAATCAAATTGTCATATTTAAAGTAATCTTAGGCACATAATGCATAAATTCTTTGCCAATAGCAAAAGACTATAGACAAAGTAAATTAGTCTGTTGCAAACATACCTATTATTTGAAGAATTTAATTCAATAATACTGAGAGCCTACTTCCCATAAGGTAATGTTCTATACAAAAGGAAACGCAAAGGTAAAGAATATGATCCTTGCCCACAAGCGCATCAATAACTGCAATCCATGTTGTGTTGTGTTGGGCAATAGGGGCAAAAGGTTTCTTTATATAACAGCTAGTGAAGACTCAAAATGGAAATGTTACCCACAAAGATTTCTTCATTTCTTCATCTCATAGCATTCCTAAGGGACAGCTTAAAATAAGACTTAAAAATAAAGTTACTTTAATCCTGATAAAATTGCTTCTGTGTAAAGTAAAAACTTTGATTTCTGCCTGAGTGCATGATTTATACTATGATGGTTGCTCTATAAATCTTTCTAAGAAGAGATTTTTGAGGCTGGTGACCATAGAACTGCTTGACTTCTGAATGAATGTACTTCAAAATGATTCTGTATATTTGGTTACCAACTGGCAACATTGAAAGATAAGCACAGGCTTAAGATATATTGGATTACTTGTCATCTAGGGGAGAGGGTGGGAGGAAAGGAGGGAGAAAAAATGTGGAACATAAGGTTTTGCAAAGATGAATGTTGAAAACTATGGATATATTTTGAAAATAAAAAGCTATAAAAAATAAAAAAGAAGACATATTTTTGCAACCATTACTGCATGATGCTCTTTATAACAAATTGCTGTCAGAATAACCTACACTTAATTTCTAGCCTACTAAGAATAAAGCTTCATACACAATATTGTTAGATACTCAAAACTACCATGGGAGGAAGCATTATTATTCCAAACTTAAAGACTATAAGTTGGCCTAGAGATGTTAAATAAACCAAAGACAAGGTGAAAATAGAAAGAATCTACCATTTTCCTGCTAATGGACTCCTAAGAATGATCCCAGAAAAAAATAAGACAGTTGCTTGAACCTGAGTCTCATCACCAGTGACCTATATACTAATTAGTGGTTTTAGTTAAACTCAAAAGAGAAAAAAAGGCAGTAATCTGTAGAGATTGTGTGTCGCACACATAAATGACTTATTTTTTTTTAAATGTCATCTATATTCTTTGTGTTTTTGTTTTGTGAAATATTTCCAATTTCATTTTAACTTGCTTTGGTCCATATGTGAGCATGTTATGGATTATGTGCAACTTATAGGTCATGACATTTCTGTACAATATGATGAATCTTTGGCTGTAGCAATCACAAAACAGTGAAAAATAATAGCTCATTCTTATATGGCCTTCTTCCACTTCCGCAGTGACAGTAGGGAAAAGATAGAACACACAACTTTTAGATTAACTCTGAAAATGAACACAAATGGTGAGTCTTTCTCTTATCACCAATGAGCTTACTGCTGGAATCAAATCTTGATAATGTCTTGATAAAACCATAAAACAAACTGATGCTAAGGGAAATAATAACTAAATGGAAAGATGGTTCATAAGTTCTCTTTGGAAGGGTTGAGCTGACAGTATTAATTTTATCATGTCTCAAAACATCATTTCACAGAATACTTGGTCATCTTATAGATGATACTCAAGACGAACACAAAGAGATCATCAAAAAGACCATGCTATCTCAGGTGCTTGCATGCAATGCAGAAGATAAAGCAAAGAAATTCTACAAAGAATTTGAAAAAAATCTTCTAAAAGAAACCAATTATGTTCATTGATAACTATCTTATAAGTCAAAAGTAAGAACAGGGTATTATTTTGAGGTTATTTTGGAAAACAATGCTCAAGCTTAAGAAACAAGAGACTAAAAGCTTATGGCTACTCAGAAATCTTATGTGTATACAATATAAACACTAATTTTTAAGAAAATAGCCAGAAGATATTGGATTTGATATACACCAAATATTATAAAAACAATTATCACCTTAATGAATAAAAAACAAGAGAGTTACTGACTGGGAGTCATATCAGAAAAAAACTGTCATGTAATTAAATCATTAGAACAAAAATAAACATCAGCACTGAATTAGAAGACAGAAGGAAGAGAAGAAATTGAACAACTAATAATTTAAATTTAATATACTGAAACAAATTGTCAATGTTGAAAAACCGGATGTAGAAAAAAAGTAAAGATAATGACTTTGATTGCCATTTTCTGCAAAAAGTTAACCAAAAGAAAGCAGTTGCTACAACAAAAAGTCCATAGAAATCCAGAAACTGCCTCACTCAGTAAACATTTTATCATCTTGCTAAGAAGAAAAATATTGCAGCCAACAGCAACACTGATTTATAACATAAGCTCATCTGTAAAGTGGGACAGAGCAGGATGATGCAAGACTACAAGCATTATTGCCTTGTTAAACTGTGAAACATAGTGAAGTTTAACAAAAACATGTCTACAGAAATCTTGGCATGAACCTTAATTAAACAATATCATCTCAAAGACTTTTGTAAATGAAATTGGCAGGAAGAAAATAGAAAATATAGAAAATTTAACAAATTAAGAAAATATTTATAATAACCTATTTTGATCATGTAATAATAGAAGCTAAGTATTTGGACCTTAATGCCTCAGTCCCAGATATACTATATAAGGATGATTAAATTGGAAACATAAGCTAGGCCAGGACCAAGGAAGTAATTTATTCTGGTGATAACACAATTTTGAAAACAATAAGGTTTACTTTACAAGGTGTTACCTTGTATTCTTCTTGCTCAATAACATATTTCTTGCACTCATAAAAGAAAGTTTTTCTTCTCTGTCCCCGATCCCTAGTGCCTAGCACTATGCCTAACATATGGTAGATGTTTAATAAATGCTTACTGAATAAATTGGAAAAAAGCCAAAAAGTGCCATGTAAAGTCCAAGGTAAAAAATCATCACTCATAGGAATTGGAAAAGATTTCCTGGAGGAAGGGATCTTTCAGTTAAGCTTGAAAGACTAGGTAAAGAGTTTAATGGGTTGAGGTGTAGGAAAAAAGAGAATATGCCAGGTATAAGGAACAAAGAAAGGGAAGAAACAAAATATAAACAAATATGGAAGGCTATGAGTAGTACTGTGTAGCTACTATATCATTTACCTAGACGCAATCCCCAGTCTCCTCATTTTATAGAAAAATGATTCCCAGAGATTGAGTGATTTGCTCAATGTCACATGGGGAGCAGATTAATAAGACAATTCTAACTTCCCAACTACTATTAAAATTTTTAATGATCCCTAATCTTACAACCAACCATTATGATTATATATGACTTATACACCATTTATAAAACTACGCTGTACTTACTGCATTTCCTATTTTCCCTTCTTCTAACTATGTCACTGATATCTTTCATGACATCACGTGATCCTCTTGTAATTTCTGTGCATTTGATAGGAGTTATAATAGTAAACATTTATTAAAGTGCTTTACATTTATCTTAATACAATCCTGACATATTACTAACCTAAGAATTAACAGTAGTATCACATATAGAAGAAAAATTAAAACCTTGCCTAAAATTACATATATATGTGTGCATACCCCCCCACACACATTTCCAGATAGAGACCAGGGGAGAAATAGATATTTGAGTGATTTGCATATAGATGATAACAAAAAGTATGAGAATGGATATCACCAAGTGAGAAAATATAGAGAAAGAGCCCATCCAGTAACCCAGTAACCAAAAAAAAAAAAAAAAGAAAAAGAAAAAGAAAAGATGTTTTAGTTAGTTTAGGGGGCAGAATGATAATGAAGAATCAATCCAGGAAACATGGGCCATTTAAAAAAGATAGGACCATTAAGAGTATTATGGATGTCAACAGTCTAAGGAGTAATGAAAAAAAGTGAAATTAACACACAAAAGCTAAGAAAGATGAAACCACAGAAAGAATTAGTGGCTCTGGAACAGTTTCATGAGAATAGTGAGAGCAGATGCCATGTGACAAAGAATCCATGAACAACAAGACTGAAGCTCTAAGGTAAGAACAGAGGGTATGTACAGATTGTCTCTAGAAGTCTGACCACTAAGGGAAGAAAGACAGAGTAGTCCAAGGTGCAGCAGACTCAACAAAAAAGGTTTTTTCAGGCTATTTTTAGGAGATAGTGGAGAAAGCAACAGAGTTAGCTATTGAAGATTCATGGACTTGACACAGGTTACAGAATTAATAGATTACAGGTTACAGAATTAATACAGATTAAAAGATCTGGAATTCACATTCAAATCATATGACTTCCAAAACCATTGCTCTTTCCTCTATGGTTAGATGAAGTTTGGAAATGAAGAATCCAAAAAGGATAGCCAAAAAGCTATTCATATTATTTGACCATTTCAAAGAATAATTGCATAATGTTATGCCAGTAGTAAAAAGTCCATTAAAATTACCCTGGGCTCAGGATTTGTCTTACCTGTAGTGAACATGAGTAACTGTTGGTCGCCTATATCCAAGAATCCAGGTTTGGATGTCTATAGGTTCAGCTTTAGGATAAGCTATGGTTGTATCTATGACCCATTGGAGGCCTTTTGGTTTATTTTCTAAGAACAAAGAGAAAGAAAGATGATTAAAAATGAACCAATTTTTATATTAAAATATCAAGGGTTAAATTTTTGGTAATTTATAACATAATAATAAAAGTGTGACAGACTTTGATGCTGCCACCATGAAAGATGTATTCAAGATAAAATTAAATATTTCTCTGTTATTTTTTTAAAGCACATAAATCTTTTTAAGCTTTTTATTTTTAAAACATATGCATATTTTTCAACATCTACCCTTGCAAAACCTTGTAGTCCAAATTTTTTTCTCCCTCCTTTCTCCCCACCCCCTCCCCAGATAATTCAATGTTAAACATATAAAGCACAAAACCTTTAAAGCATTATAAGTCAACTTAGAATTATCTGACCCAACTGAGATAATATTACAGATAAACAAAAGACAATTTGTATTTAACTTACATCATGTTTTTATTAATATGGTTGAACACAGATGTCTCTGTTTTAGAAATTTACAATTATCGTGATGTTACACAATTACATTTTCACATTTTATGCCTTGGCTGATATTTTATAATCAGAATGTACTAAACATGGTTATTTGTTTTATTTTTCAAAAAATTCTATATAATTCTAATGTATGGATGATGGGTGATATCTTGTTGTAGAAAGTTCTTAGGGTAGTGCTTGATTTATTGAATCAAAGGTTTTTTCATAATCTACAATACGATAGAATCTTTTTTATTTTCCAGATTTTTTAGTCAATTAGGAAAAAAGGGTTTTGTTTTGTTTTGTTTTTTTACTTCTATTTAAAAGAGTTAGTACTTTTAAATGTTGTCCATTTAAAAGTATTAGTGGCTTTACTGTGCTCTCATCTAGCATGCCCTCGGACTTTCAAGCTTGTTAAACAAACAATAAACTCAAAAACCCATGTGTTTAAATTAATCATACTATATTAAAACTGAGGGATCACCATGTGCCACAGATACCATCAAACACAAAGACACCAGGGTCTTTGTTCTTACAGAATGGTTTAAATTCTGAATAACCTACCATCCTCTTTCCTCTTCCCCCAAAAAAGGACTGAACACACAAACAACAGACACACAGACACACAGACACACAGACACAGACACAGACACAGACACAGACACAGACACAGACACACACACACACACACACACACACACACACTCACACACATGCTCATGTGCTCGGTAGAAAGGGAGGAAAGGAAAGAGGAAGAAGAATAAGAGACAGAGACACACAAGTCAGAAAGACAGAGAAGAAACAAAAAAGAGAAATAAAGGCAAGAAAAAGAAAGAAAAAAGGAATAAAAAGAAAAAGAAATGGGTTTCTCTAAAGCTATGAGGTAAGATTTATTTAGAATTAACTTTTTAGAATCTTTATTTGCCTTTCTAAAGCTTTACAACTCTTTTTAAAGGAGATTATGACAAGATTTTATTTTAGGAGACAGTGAGGAGTCATGAAAATTTTTGGTCAAAAAACCCACTTCTATCAGGCACACTTTTCTTCAAACTAAAAGACAACATTTCTCCCACATTATAGATTTACATTTAGGATTTAGAATCCCACAGGATGTAGCTGAATGGATCTATTAAAAGATCAGCCACATTCCTTAGTTCAATACTTGTAAAACTTTTGCCTATTTCCAAGCTTTTGGCTTGGCTAACATTGCTATAACTGAATAGCAGTCAAACTATTCAGAGAATTCGTTTTTTAATAGAAGAATCTTTCATTTTTTCTATTATAAAATATGAATTACTAGAGAAGTCTATCAGCCAGCTATCTTGGCAGAATCAACAAATAGAAAGGGGAAATATTAGATATAACTTCTTGTGGCTAGTTCATCTCGTTTCGGGCTTTGCAGCCACTAAAGACATCCTTTTTTGGCACCATGCACTTTAAATATATCGAATTTATGATTGTGGATAAACAGCTAACATCAGGTATACTGACAATTCAAAGGTGCCTTGTATACATCCAATGGCCACACTTTCCCAGTTCTTAAATTTCCTCAAATCTCTCTCTCTTCTTATCTTCCCTCAGTAATAAGTTTCTGCAGGCCTTGGTCATCTTTTCACTAACCTTACTTTTAGCACCAGTTCTGGTCCTACCTCATCCTTACTTCTCAGAGTTTATCTTATTTGCTATTTTACTCCTTCCTTTATGCCTGTAGTCATTCTTATTGGTTATGAACCAGATTTCCAAGTTTTTAGTCCAGTTCTTTTCTTTCCAGGGCAGCTAGGTAGCATAGTAGATAGAGGGCTGGGCCTTCTGAATTAAAATCTGGTCTCAGACACTTACTAGTTATGTGAGGCCTGTTTGCCTTAGTTTTCTCATCTATAAAATGAACTTGAAAAGGAAGTAGTAAACCACTCCAGTATCTTGGCTAAGAACACCCCAAATGGGGTCATGAAGAGTTGGACATGACTGAACAATAAATTTTCTTTTCTTTTTTTCCCTGATTATTTTCAGATTCAAATTCCAAATTGTACCACTCTAATTTCAAGTTGAATCTCTACCTCCAATTCCTTAAAATTCACAACAAAATCCCTTGTTAAAATGAATTCATGATAATATGTTAATTTTCAATGGCCATTCCATATCTGAGTGACAAAAAAATTTATTTTTGATTCCAAAATTGCGATAGAATTTTGGAGCTGAAAAGGACTTGAGATGAAATTCTTCACTTCTAACTTTTGACCCATGCCATATAGTGGCCTTTTTTTTTCAATTATCCTCTTTGATCTCTTTGATATTTGATATTACTGACAAGCTTCCACCTTGATATTTTCATCTCTTATTTTCTTTAATGATAAATTATATGCATCTCTACTTCTTAGCTTTCTGACAAACTTTTCTTGGTGCCCCTTCACTGAATTATCATTCTTCTTCCATCTCCTAAACTTAAGACATACTCTTTCATTTTTTTGAGTTCCTTTGCTCTTTCCCTTTATTTATTCCTATGTCTTCAATTATCATATTGGAAGGTGACTCTTAAATCTATTATCTCCATTCCCTTCATCTATCCTATATTCAGCCTAATCAGTCTACTTGCTGTTTCCCATAAGTGACATTACATGATGAAAGTGTTTTTAATAGAAAATTTCTTGATCTGAAATCATGTAATCAGTATCAATCAATATCTATAACTAGTATCAAGAATAGTGTGAGACTTCCAGTTGATCAATGATGGACAGAAATAACTACACCCAGAGAAGGAACACTGGGAAGTGAATGTAAATTGTTAGCACTACTGTCTATCTACCCAGGTTACTTATACCTTCGGAATCTAATACTTAAATGTGCAACAAGAAAATGGTATTTACACACATATATTGTATCTAGGTTATATTGTAACACATGTAAAATGTATGGGATTGCCTGTCATTGGGGGGAGGGGTGAATAATTTGGAAAAATGAATACAAGGGATAATATTATAAAAAAATTACTCATGCATATATACTGTGAAAAAAATTATAAAAAAAAAGAATAGTGTGAGAGAACTATAATGAGCAGCAAACTATAATAGTCTTCATTTGCTTGAAGTCCCTATTTTAAAAGAATAAGGCTCAATTTCAAAATGCCACATTCAAATAGTGTGGTATTATGTAAAAAGGGCACTGGATTTGGAATTGGAGCACTTGACTATCACTTTATAGCATGTATGCCTCTGGGCACTGATCATTTGGCCTTTCTTGGCCTCCAATTATTTGTCTATAAAATGAAGGAGTGGGACAGGATAACTTCTAAATTTCTTATAGCTCTAAAGTTGCATACTATAAAGTACTATAACATGGTTTCTAAAGGATATTAAAATGGTCCTTATTAACAAGACCATTTTAAAGCACCACAATGTTATGATATTAAATGTGTATTCTTTATTAAGAGGCTTGAAATCTGTTGGTAGTAGTTATGAGAAAAGTGGTGAGAAAAACCTTAAAAATAACTAAGTTAAAGAAAAAATATTTTGTGGAGAAAAATAAAAGAAAAATGTATACTATAATTATTCAAAACTATTCTGAAATGTCACCAGTTATGGTTTCTTTGATTTGAGAAATTTTAGCTGAGAATGATGTCCTTAAGTCACCCTGTGCTGCTTATGTCTTGGAGAAATGTTTCAAAGATCCATAATTTTACAGACCTCTTTTCTTTACTGAACAGCCAGTCCCCTGAGTGAATTATATAAAAATGGGCAAAACTCTTGACTGTCAGATAAGGAGAACACTAGATAAAATTGCTCAGAAACAAAGTGACTTAGTCATGGTGGCTGTTCAGACACTAACAGAAAAAAAAGAAAAGAAAATGAACCTAGCTTTATCACCCACATATAATAATCTGAATATCTTAATCCATTTCATTCATTTTTAATATCTAATTAAAATATGGCCCCAGAAGAGAGATGACAAAATGTATTATTAATTGGAGATTAGAGATTATGAGTCTGAATGAAATATTGTATAAACATAATATTTAAGTTGGTTGATTTTGATAAACCTTTTTTCTCTTTGCTAACAAGTGAAAACTCACACAAGGTTCAAAAAATGAATATATGAAATGAAAACAAAAGGCATCAATTAAAAAAAACTAGGATTAATCTCTACAATCAATATCTAAATTAACTGAAGTTGTGGATTTCTAAAGCAAGCAAACTTTTGCTTAAAACAGATTTTTTTTTTTTTAAAAGCTAGGATCTCATGCTTTCAAGTTCAATTACAGTTCTTATTTTCTTTCCTATAACAAGTTAGGTTAAATATCAAATCCTTGGTTTGTTCTACTATTTTTAACTGAAATAGCAACTTTAAAATATGGTTCCTAATTGTTCCCTTTTCTACATCTTCAAAAAGGAAAAACAAGATAAATATTCAGATAAAATATTAACTCATTTAATAATCAGTAATTAATGATTATGTCAGTAGGATTACTCACTCTACTAATACTGACTGCAAATCTCTACAATTTATTAGATGACTGAGTTGTGGTGGCTAAAATGTCTATCACTATAAAACCAACTCAATAACTCAATAACCCTTTTTGAACTTTGCTAAGAGCAAATATCACCAAGCATGAAATCGTTGTAGATTTTTAGGACCTACAAGAAACCACACTTAGCTAACACAAACTTTGTGAATAGAGAGTCATGACTATATCACAATGAGCCAAGAGAATAGCACTTAGTGTGATAGTATCTGGGAAATTACAGAAGCATACCGCCATTACAAAATAATCTGGAGCTAGAATATTCATATGGAAAGACTAACTGCTAAAAATGAAATGGAAATCATAATAGAAACACTAGGAATAAGAGATTTCCATGGATCAGTTTGGTGATTATAGAAATATATTCTGAATAGTGTTTATTTACTTTAAAGAAGTCAAATTCCTATATTCAGTTGCTACTAGCTTATTAACAAATTAACCTATCATTAGGGTTCTAAAAGAGAACCATTAAAATGTGTAAAATCACAAAATTAAATGAGATTATCTGATACAGCACTGACCCAATGTATATACAAAAGAGGAGTTTGGTCAATGTAACATGATGCTTAGATAAATCTGAAAGTTAACATTTCTCCATTTAATGTAAGGAATTCACAACTTAATACAGGGGAATAATTCTGGTTTATGATATAGCTTAACTAAAAGACGTGTATTGAAACTACTGAATAACAACTTCCCTTTTAGGAGAGGAATATTGGGTGACAAATCCTAAGAGTATATGCCAAGCTATCAGTGTACAATTAGCTAACAGTTTATAGCTCTACATACATAAAACCTAAATGATATGAAAAAAACCTTTTCCTGAATTATATTATGGGAATTTGGGGGCAAAATCCAAGTTTTATAATATTTGTATTGTACTTATACAAGCACCTAGAATAATGCTGTAAACACATTTTTCTTTTTAAAAAATTATTTAATTTATTCTTTAAATTCTTTTATTTATTTATTTTTTTGCTGAGGCAGTTGGGGTTAAGTGACTTGCCCAAGGTCACACAGCCAGGAAGTGTGTTAAGTGTCTGAGGTTAGATTTGAACTCAGGCCCTCCTGACTTCAGAGCTGGTGCTCTCTCCACTGTGCCACCTAGCTGCCCCTGTGAACATATTATTCAATAACCACAATAGAGAAATGAAACCATAGAAATATAGTAATACATTTGTGAGGAGAAAATAAACTGATTATCATCATGTAACAAATGAAATCATTATTTCTTCCAAACTACTAGTTCCTTTTGATGTTTTTTTCTTAAAAGTAAAATTTAAAAAATGAATAATGCCACTCTGTGGATTTTTCCAAAAAAGAAAATCTTATAGCTTTCTTGGGCAACAGTGGTTAGTCTCAGGCCTTGAGTCATAAAGACTCATTTTCCTAAGTTCAAATCTTATTTCAGACACTTCCTAGTTGCATCACTTGGAGCAAGTCATTTCACTCTATTTGCCTTAGTTTCCTCATCTGTCAAATGAACTGGAGAAGGAAATGGTAAACCACACCAGGATCTTTGTCAAAAAAAACCCAAATAAGCTTATGAAGGGTAAGACAGGACCAAATGACTGAACAACAACAATGGCAGCAGCAGTAGCAGCAACAACAACAGGCTCTCTCACAAAGAAAAAAAAAATGTCCTACCTAACACCCTAGCATCTCCACCTGCTGGAGTTCCATTTTCTTGTTGTGCTACAAGTTCATTCAAAATAATTTGTGTTGCCCCAAGCCTTGGCAGAGTGACATGTGTAAGGAATGGCAAATTATTTTTCTTGGCAAATGCTTGACTTGTTTCTCGTCTCTTCCTGAGGAAGCCACCTTCTGGAAACAGAACAATCCACTTCCGATCTCGGCTCCTGTAATAATTTTTTAAGTGCTTCTTAAGAAGAATAAGCTGCTGGTCACGATGAGATTTTCCCTGGAGAATATAGACACACAAAGACACACACACACACACATACACACACACACACACACACACACACACACACACACACACACACACAGGAATTAAGTTCAACTTAGTTCAGATGAAGTTATTTCAAGATTAAAAAGAAATTACCAACACTATTTTCCATCCACCAGAGAAATAGCGGGGCAAAAAGTTAACTTTGGGAAAATTAGGAAATTTTACAACTCCTATTTCGGTATTTTTGTTTCAGAAAAATTTTCCATATAAATATAATTAATTCTTTTAAATTCTCCAGTTTTAACTTTTGCTAGTTCTCAAGAATAATTATTTTCAGTATTCATAAAATAAAATTTATCTCTAATTCAAGACAGATAATCTGCTTTTCCTAATCAATCTATTACAACCAATTCACACATGGTTTCCATATAATTCTTAATTTTTTTTTCCCTTTCTTCTGAGGCTGGGGTTAAATGACTTGCCCAGGGTCACACAGCTAGGAAGTGTCAAGTGTTTGAGACCAGATTTGAACTTGGGTCCTCCTGAATTCAGGGCTGGTGCTCTATCCACTGCGCCACCTAGCTACCCCCTAATTCTTAATTTCTATTTAGCCAAAGTTAAATCAACAAGAAGCTGGGCATTGCAGTCTATAAAGCACTGAACTTAGATTGAGGAAAACTGGAGTTTGTCTCAGATGCTTACTAGCTGTTTAACGCTGATTAAAGTCCCTTAACCTCTCTTAGCCTCTATTTCCTCATCTGTAAAAAGGGGAAAATGACATCATCTATCACTCATGGCTACTATAAAAATCAAATGAGATATCTGTAAAGCACTTTGCAAATATTAAAGCAATATGTGTACATTTTAGCTTTTATTACTATATATTATATACATTATTTTTTATGCATATTAACCAAAAGCCTTAGTTATTCTGAAAAAGTACTGAAACCCAAGAGCAACAGAGAACTATCATCGCTTAAGACGGTGCTTCTGCCTCTTAATGAAATCATTCCTTAAAACCTAATCTTCATTTATTTTGGGGGTGACCCTTAAATTTCTCCTTGAACTTTCATAAAGCCAAAAAAGAACTTTTATTATACCTAGTTCTGACTGCTGACAATAGAGTTCAAGTATAACTTTTTAAATCAATTACAATTACAAATTTTATTTATATACAAATCAAATTACAATTTTAAAAACAAAGATGAAACAAAGCAAAAGGTATACACAGTGTAGGACACTTGTCAGATAAAGAGTGGGTTTTTTTTTAGAAAGCTGAACAATTTTCAACCATATTCCCTAATTCCTCTCAATTTGCTTTTCTACACCTAATTTTTACAAATGGGTAGATTTGGTTTTAGTTAGGATATTGCTTAACTCAACCTCCAGGTCTAGGTGGGGGAATTTGGATCTTAACTATGGTCCATCCCTTACATCCCCTTTTGAATCTCCAAGGTTTATAAGGAGTTAACTGCTACATTTAGCACTAATATAATTACACCTCAATTCATTGATCAATTCAGAGGCAGAGCAAAACAAAAACAAAAACATACTCTTACTTACCTGCCTTATAAAGAAATCTCCATGAATTAGAGAAACAATACCAAAGTTTGTATACTTAAATATATGATCCATCAACCACATCATCTGAGCAACAACCTGAAATGTTTAGAAAAGGAAAAATAGTTATATTTTGGATAAATGGAACCTGACTTAACGTGGCTCAAACTTGGGAAAAGGCCTCAGGTTATGCCCATAAGAAATTTTTAGAGCCCTTTGCAAGCTCTCTCAAAATTACCTTTCCATGCTTATTTTATATTATTCCCCTTCACACAACTCTACAATCCAGCCAAATGGACATTGCTGTTTCTCCAAACATGACATTCCATCATTTGTATAGGATTTCATCCAACCCTAGAATTCACTCTTTCCTCACTTCCACCTTGTAAAAAAAAAACAAACAAAACCTAGTTTTCTTCAAAGCTGGGCTCCTGTCTCCCTGACCACTATTTTATTATTTCCATATAGTTTTGTGCATAACTATTATCTTCACCAGTAGTGTGCAAGTTCCTGGAAAGCAGGACTGGTTTTTGTCTTTCTGTTCTCAGTGTTTGGCAGAGTACCTGGCAAATAGTAGGCACTTAAATCCTTCGGGTTAAATGAATGAATGAATAGAAGAGTAATGATAATTCTAGAGATAAAGTTTTAAGCATATATCTGGGGCTTAGGGTCCATAAACTCTATAGATTTTTAGCACAGTTCTTTGTTAATTATAAATAAAATAAACTCAGTCCTTGCTGTTATTATATACTGTTATGACCAAGAAACTGTTTCTTTGCTTCTTTGAAATTAAAACTTCCCAAAGTTTATGGACCTTATTAAGATATCCTATTTTTAAAAATGACAACAGTAAAATAATGCTTAGCTAAATTTTTTAAAAGATTCAATATTTTAAACATTATGTTTATAAATTCCTTCTAAAATGATAAAGGAAAATGTTTAAGTGTCCAGTATCTTGCCAAAAAGTATTATGATATTGTAAAGTGTGTCAGTGCTATAACTAAAGGTCATGGAATAAAGTCCAACAAGTAAAACCAGGCATAAGTTTATGAAACAGAATTCTATTTATAAATCATATTAACAAGAGTAATCAAATAGCACCATGAGGTCCTAAGTCATCAACCTTAAGTGCTACTTTTAAAAAATGATTTTCCTGGTCATTGGAAGAGAGTGAAATTCTAACATTATAAATCACTAACATGGATTAATAACTATTAAGACAAAAAACTTTAAAGCAAAGGAGTGAACTGAAAATAAATCAAATTTAATGAATTTACTAATTGATCTTCTTTGATGAGGTAATGAGCTCTTCTTGGTTTAGCTTTAAGTAATAAAAAAAAAAACTGTATATAATTCTGTTTCCATCTACTTTCACTTATAAGAAAAAAATTTCCTACTCCCTACCATTATTATTAAATCTATTCACTGCCCTTAACACTGTTTTGCCCTCACACCGATTTACAAGGATTTTTTAATTTTTTTGAATTAATTTTTATTATAACTTTTTATGTACATATATGCACATATGCATGGGTAATTTTTTTTTTTTACAACATTATCCCTTGCACTCACTTCTGTTCCAACTTTTCCCTTCTCTCCTTCCCCTAGATGGCAGACAGTCTTATACATGTTAAATGTGTTATAGTATATCCTAGATACAATATATGTGTGCAGAACCAAACAGTTCTCTTGTTGCACAGGAAGAATTGGATTCAGAGGGTAAAAATAATCTGGGAAGAAAAACAAAAATGCAAATAGTTCATACTCATTTCCCAGTGTTCCTTCTCTGGGTGTAGCTGATTCTGTCCATCATTGATCAATTGGAACTGAATTAGATTTCTCTTTGTCGAAGATATCCACTTCCATCATAATACATCCTCATACAGTATTGTTGTTAAAGTATATAATGATCTCCTGGTTCTGCTCACTTCACTCAGCATCAGTTGATTTAAGTCTCTCCAAACCTCTCTGTATTCATCCTGCTGGTCATTTCTTACAGAACAGTAATATTCCATCACATTCATATGCCACAATTTACCCAACCATTCTCCAATTGATGGACATCCATTCATTTTCCAGTTTCTAGCCACTACAAAAAGGGCTGCCACAAACATTTTGGCACATACAGGTCCCTTTCCCTTCTTTAGTATTTCTTTGAGATATAAGCCCAGTAGTAGCATTGCTGGGTCAAAGGGTATGCACATTTTGATAACTTTTTGGGCATAATTCCAGATTGCTCTCCAGAATGGTTGGATTCTTTCACAACTCCACCAACAATGCATCAGTGTCCCAGTTTTCCCACATCCTCTCCAACATTCATCATTATTTTTTTCCTGTCATCTTAGCCAATCTGACAGGTGTATAGTGGTATCTCAGAGTTGTCTTAATTTGCATTTCTCTGATCAACACTCATATGTGTGGAAATAGTTTCAATTTCATCATCTGAAAATTGTCTGTTCATAAGGGATTTTTTTTAAACAAGGTTCATCAGGCTGCTTATTTATTACCAAATTCAGGCCACAAGTAGGCAGTTTCAAAGAGGATATTCCCCTTAGTTATTTGGATTTATACTGAAATGTTAACAACCCATGTGAAGCTGTTTAAAGATGAATACTAACAAAGTAATAATTCATAAAAACTTAGCTACCACAATCACGAGAGTTCATCTTCTATAGTGTTCCTCTTCCTCTGTCACAGTAAGAAAGTAAAAGAGCTTCAGGTGATTAATCCCATAATCACAATTTTTTTCAAGGTTTAAAAAAGATATTTCTAACTACTTTTCAAGTACGGTCTTTAAAGATAGTTTTGCAAAAGCAGCCAAAATAATATACTGGCCAACAAAAGTTTTGTTTTGTTTTGTTTTTTTAATATGAACTCAACTATCAAGAAATACTCAAGGAAAAAAATAAAAGACACACACACATACATAGATACATACATAGATACATACATATATATATATAAATATAAAGATATACAAGTAGATAGTCTGGAAATGAAAGGAAGTGAATATTTAACACCTAGCCCAATTTCAGCTTTAGTGTTTTTAAAATAGTGAAGACATTTAAGTAAAACTTTCTTCTCAGATACCTCAGTGGCTCAGTGACCTTAGCAATGTGAGTACTAGCTCTCATTTTCTGTGACTTTTTTTCCTGTTAATCCATTACAGGGGTCCATACAACATGTTGGGAGTCTTTAGTATGCTCTCTTGGTAAGACAATGATAACTGTATTTACATGAGTCATCCACTGGTCAATACTCTCCATGTTACTAGACCATCTTTTTGTGATCATACATTTTTCTGATGATATCCAATATGTATAATTCCTTTTTTGTAATATATCATGCCTGCTCATGCTCTCCCACTCCCACCCCCAGCTTTCCCATTGCTTTTTGTAGACTCCTCAATTTTAATGCTTCAGAGATTATGAATTCCACCACTGGTAATCACAGACTATCACCTGAAAAATACTATTGTTAAAAAGTTTAACCTTCTTTTTGAGAAAAAAGTATAATATACTTTCAAAAAGGAAATTTAGTTCATTTTTTCCTCACAGTCCTTGGTCTTTTTCTACTGTCTATCCAAGATATATGACGGACCAGTTCTGTGATTTGTTCACTGAACTGTATGTCACAGACTGGACAATAAAGCATCCTTTCACCATACAATTTTCTTACTTAATTAGGTTGAGCTCTTGAGTAATTATAAATGTATAATTAGACATTCTGCAATTTTAAAATCAGCACAATGTCATATCTAAATAGCAGAATCCGAAGGACCTCCTTATCTACAGAAGTCCTCTTTAATCTAGATTCTGTACTTAACATCCTCTAGGTAAGTTGCAAATATCTTTAACATATAGTTCCCTCTTGTTATGCCTCACTTGATATTATTAATCAAAGGACTGAAAAAGTTATCTTTAGTGTTAACATATTCTAAGGAATCTTGCCTGATATTAATAAATGCTTGGGAGGCATCTTCTACCACTTGCATTCAACATTGTCTTCTGGATAATTAGTTTAAAAATAAGATACTGTTTGCTGTCGCATATCATTTGTAAAAGACTGCTTGCTCCCTTTTCATAACTTTATTAAAAATGTCCTCAATATATATGTAGAATATTCTCAGAATAACTTTATAGAGATGGGAAAGTGGGAATATGGTTTGTTAATTATTAATATTGTCTTGGTTGTCTTTTTTAGTGGTAATGTTTTCAATTTTATTCACTCAGGTTTGCTTTCCTCATCTCTTTTTTTTAATGATACTAATAACATTTTCATAATACCATAAGGTTTGCCAGGTGTTTTACAAATATTATCTCACTTTATTCTTCACAACAAATCTGAAAAATAGATGCTATTCTTATGTCTATTTTTGTATACGAAGAACTTGAAATAGAGAGAAATTAAGTGACTTACCCAGAGTCACACTGCTAATTAAAAGTCTAAGGTAGAGTTGAATTATTGCAAGTCCAACAACTTATCCACTGTGCTATCTACTTGCCTGAACAAGATGAATTCACAGAGAATTATCATGCAGCTACTGCATATAAATATGTTAGCAAATATGATAATCAAAGGAAGAGAAGAGGATAATTATATATAAAATAAAAATATTCAAAGGAACAAAATAACAAATAGAAATCCTAACAAATTCTCTTTTAGGATTATGCCTCCCAGAACTGAACCCAGTTTACTTGAGCTTAAGGCTTTTTTTGGTTTCTTGGATCATGAATGATATCCTGGGATACCCCCAGGAAAAAAAAAAAAAAAAAAACAAACAAAAAAAAACTTGGGCTTTTCTTCTTGCTATGGCAAATTTCTAGTATATATTGAATAAGAGCGGTAATAATGAACACCTCTGCTTCACACCAATCTTACGAAAAAGGCTTCTAGCTTACATTAACACAGATCAGGCTTGCTTTTGGATAGACATTCATCATTTTAAGAAAAGCTCTATTTTTATGCTTTCAGTGCTTTTAATAGAAATGAATGTTGTGCTTTGACAAAACTGTTTTCTGTATGTACTGAAATAATTCTAAGATTTTTGATGTTTTTGTTGTTGATATGGCCAATGCTGCTTATATTTTTCTAATCTTGAACAAACCCTGAATTCCTGATACAAATCCAGTCTGGCCACAGTATATTATCTTTGTGATAAATTATTGTAACAGGTATTTTATTTAAATTTTTTTACATCAATTTTCATTAGAAAAATTGGTCAATAGTTTTATTTCTAGGTTCTATTTAGCTTAGGTACCAAAATCATATTTGAGTCATAAAAATAATTTGGAAGAACTCTTCTTAGTTTTTTGAATGATTTATATATAATATTTGGAATTGTTTTTTCAGTGTTTGGTAAAATTTACTTCTAAATCAACTTCTTCTCTTTCAGTACTTTGAGTTTTCTATTTTTTAATGATCTCAAAATGGTTTTAACTCCATCATAAATGTGCTTCATGCACATCTACTCTTTCTCAATGCCATGTCCATTTCCACAAACAATTATATCTAGGACTTCAATGAGTTTCATTTGTTTTTATATTAAGTAATGTTCCTGAGTTTTCTTAAGGAAAATATTAGCAAAATAACATGCCTGAAACTTCTGGATAAATTACAAACCTTTTCTTCACTTTTTTTTCCTGAAGCATTTCATAGAGCAAAATATTACACAATAAGAAAATGTCTCTCATCATCACCTCCTTACTTTTAACCAATAATTTAGACAAACAAAAAAATCCAGACATAGATTAAGTAGATTCCCAAGAGTGCTTATAATAAATGGCCTGCAAAACAAAGGAACTGGTCTCCTTTAAAAACTCAGCTCAAATCTCACCCTCTCCAAAAAGCCCTTCCATGCCACTTTCATGTTGCAAGAATCTCCTTATCACCACTGTCTTTACAATTAAAAACTCTTGCACACAGGGAAGTATTTGCATGTTATCTACTCCATTAGATTTGGAGTTCTTTGAGAACAGACACTGTGTTTTGTCTTTTTTTTTTTTGGGGGGGGGGGGCGCATTCCCAGCACTTAACACATTGCCTGACATAGTCAGCAAAACCCCAGTTGAAACCATTAACAAAGGCATCCTGCTCTTTTTTGGGAGCACATTTATAATTTTAAAAATTGTTTAAAGTAACTTCTGGCCTAAGTCTTCTAATTGCCTTCACTTTTTGGATAAAGTATTATAGAGGTGTCGATCAAGTCCTGCTGGTGATCTCAAAGTTATATAACTGTACTATAATTTAATTTCTTAATTAAAAATCCAATAATGTCATTAGATACAAAACCTCTAAAGCAGAGTTAAAAATGGACTCAATTACTATCTATTTTCTCTCTTCAAATTAAAAGTAGTAATTTGCCAATGAGATGGATTCCAAGAGTTACTGCAAGCAAAATTCTACGTTTCATGGTTTAAAATCTTATATATGTTTTTCTATTTAAATAAATCTTGATTCACAGGTAGCAAAATTTAAAAAATAAACAACTCATTTTCTCAGTATAATAATTGCTCTGTAGTAAATATTTATATGCTTATTCTTGGAGATAAGGGTTGCAATGTCATTCAAATATTCATAGATAACATTTTTTAGATGAAGGCAATTCATGCTTCCAGTTTTCAAGTTAAATTACATTGTAAAGAATTTACTTAATAATGTTGGATATAACTTAATGGAAACATAAAAGGAAAATACTCTTAGACAAAATAATCTAGAAGAAATGGCCTGAATCTTTTTATACAAAATTCTACCTTCTCTAGAGTGATTGAGTTTGAGTATTACATATACCATATATATTCATCACTTTAAAAGAATGAGAATGCAATTATATATTGAGAAATATTGAATAGAATCATTCCTCAATGCTTCAGAAAACAATAGAAAGAATGCTGGATTTGGAAACAGAAAACCTGGATTTAATAATGAAAGATGACATTTATATAGCAGCTACTGTGTGCCAGGCCCTATCTGTGCTAAAGGGTTACAAAGATTCTAAACGTGATTGTCTGAAAAAATGGTATCACTAAAAAATCCTATGAAAGTCAGGTTTTTTGCATGACGCCAAATCCAGTTTGGGCCATGTTGAATTTGAAGCATCCAAAGGATATCTACTTGGAGATATCTAGTATATAGCTGAAAATGCAAATTTAGGGCTTAAGAAAAAAAAAATCTGTAGTTCTTTGGAGTTCTTTGATCATAGGAAAAAAAAGTACATACTGCAAAACTCAAAAGTTTTAAATGTATGCTTTTGATTTCCTTTTATTGTCCATAATTACATTCTGCTCAGTCAAGTAGGTATGAAAAATTTAAATACAATGAAAATGTTAGTTATTACTATTATTTCAAGATGTACGGTCAAAATTTCTATTTTATCATTTTTAATTTCTATTTCACATTTTATTGCAACCATCCTGGTTTAGGCCATTAGTAATATTTCCTATAAATATATAATTAACTATATCCATTTATGTGATACAATCATCAGACTAATCTTAAAATGGGGCTGTAAACATGCTACTTTCTTGTTCAAAAAGCTTCAATGATTTTTTATTTCTTCATCAAAAAAGTCCAAAATCTACAGTCTCATAACTGAGGGTTTCTATAATCTTGTCCCCTACTTCTTCCATTTCATTTGCTACACCTTGTTAATATATAATCTAGATTCAAATTAGACAGGTCTACTTCTGTTGGAACACAACAGATTCATTCATTCTTGCTGCTTTTGCTCTTCTGCTTCTATGCTTCACTCTTCCTCCAATTCCATTCCATTTAACCCAATTCCACCCATCACTCAAAGTCCTCTTCTTTTGGCCTTTTTTTCATTTCTCTATGTATGTACAACTCTTGTCCATACGAATCATGATGATTTATATTATAATTACCTTGGGCAACTTCATCTAAAGAGGTCATGTTACTCAACTCATAATGATATTTAGCATTTCATGTTTATGTCTTGTTCTTTGAGGGAAGAAATTTCATTTGTATTCCTGACAGAACCTAATAAAGTAATTTGTTTTTAGTAGCTACTTTTATTTACTGACTGATGTTCTCTTATAAGATAAATAGCAATACACAAAACTACTTTAACTTTCCCCTCACTAGCAATAATTCATTTGATGATAAATTCTTGTCACATACTTCAAATATAGTAATTCCTTTATCCCTTTAATTATCTTACCCTTTAATTAAAAAAGAGACAGGGAAGAACAGGCTCTCATCATTTATAATGTAGCAAATTAAGTTGTGTTTATATTTCCCAATGAGACTTTTGTAACCTAGAGAAAAACCTACCATTCCTTTGTCTTGTAGGCACATCATTAATGTGCATACATCTCCTGTTGCTTGATGGTTCACCAACATCACAGCTTCATCTTCAGAAATTGCTTTAATATCTTCACCCCACTCCATTACTGTAAGAATAAAAAGTTTTTAAAGTTTTCATTTGCCAAATGAATGCTAAAAATCTTTTAAGTGGTATGTATGCAAGTGATATGCCCTACATTAAATTATGGCATACCACTTTATTTTAAAAGGTATAAAACAGATTAGAAAAGTTTTTCCTACAAAGTGAGAAAACTGACATAACATTTTTAAAACTCCAGATTACACACATGAAAGGGGCCTTTTACTAAAAACATTTTAATCTTAAAGTATTTTTATCCGCTCATTTCAAGAACATTTATTCCCAGAATTTTGAATCAGAAATGATATGGCAAGAACTGTTTCGTTTTAAACCCGTAAAGATTTGAATTTAAAAAAGATTTTTCAAACTAATGTGTAATACATATTAAGTGATTGTTTCTAGTGACAAAATATATCACAATTTAATTCTACTGGAAACCATTTTAAATGTACTTACAAATTTTACAAGGATTGCTAAAATTCCAAGGGCAATGAGAAAGAATGACATTGACTTATCTAACATCTTTATATCTTTTACCCCAAAAGATTTTAGCTAAGCTTTTTGGAAATATATATTCAATTCAATAATGAAAGTCATCAAGTTTAAAAAAATTATAGACAACTTTGCTAAATCATAAAGCAGAGAGTAGTTATTTTACTATATAGCTGACAGGCAAATTTCATATTACATGTGTATTGCTTTTCTGAAAACATTAAGAAGAATTAGGAAATATGAAGAGAAAAAATTATCAAGTGACATGTTTTAATCTACAAAAATTCTTCCTTTAAAATCCAATTTAAATATCACTTCTTATGTGAAGCTTAATAGCTAAGAGTATTTTTTTAAATCAATCATCTGTCTCTCACAGATATGTATGACACATATGTATTGCTTTGTATTATTCATTAATTTTCAAATATATAGAAATCATTCATCTCAATATTACCTTATGTTTCTCAAAATAATGAACATAAAGCTTTTATTTTTTACTTAAGAAATTAAATTTGGGCTAACTTTCAAAATTTCCTTAAATTTTTAAAAAGACAAAATAAGCAGCGCTACAAAAGGTCTCCTAATACGCCACTAGGGATATATCAAAATAATATTAGCTCAAAAGCAACAAAAATTAAATATACATAAATGAATATGACTTTATAACTTACAACATAAAATACAAAACACCTCTTTATAATGCTAAAAGAGTTATCTGTACAATAGAAGTTATTTTTCAAATGTATGTGGTCACAAACTCCTCAGAAAGTTAATTACTTGTTAAGGAAAATGTCTCCCCAAATGGTTTTCCTGACTCAGTTTTCAGTATGTTATTGGATAGTGTCAAATGCTGGTATTCCATCAGTTTAGACAAGTCTTCTCAGTTTTCTCTGAAATGATTAACTTCCTCATTTCTTAAAGAAAAAAAGTATTCCATCACATCCATACACTATAATTGGTTCAGCCAATTCCCCAACCAATGGGTACCTCTTCAGTTTCCAATTCTTTGCTACTGCAAAAATAGCTACTATATTTTTGGACATAATGGGTCCTTTGATTTCTCGTCTATTTTTAGTTGCATTAATTTTATTTGTGTAAAAACTTTTTATTTTATGCAACAACACTGTCTCCTCTACATTCTGTAGCATCTGCCTCTTGTTTGGTCGTAAACTTTTCCCCATTCACAGATGTAACAATTAATATTTTTCTGGCTCCTCTAATTTATTTATGATGCTATTTACCCTTTTTATGTTTAACTCATGTACTCATTTTACTAACAACTATCAAATATCCTGCTTTTCCAGAAAACTTAATACAATGGGAGTTGAAAAACAGGTTATTTTTGAAAAAAAGACAACCTCACATTTTCTAAAAGTTATTAATCTCTAAAGTGTTCATTATATAATAGCAATATAACATATAAAGATTAATATTTCATAATCCTGTAAGATGCCTGAACAAAAAAAAAAATGTATTAGGAAGCAAATATCTTAAAGAGTTTAAGTCAAATTATGCATAATTCAGCTAAATAACTAAAATTACTCTAATAATCTACTTTTTTCATTTCACAAAATCCTTTATTTTTGAACCACAGGAAAGTGACATAAAAATTCTCAGTATTAGATAACTTTAAAAATTAATTGATTGTTATTCAATTGTTTGGCTCTGATATGTACTAAGTAACCTTGGAAAAATCACTCTGCCCCTAGGCAATTTTTTATGATACAAAATTGCTCATGAGCTGGCTGATCTGCATTGGAGAATAGATGTTTCCACTCCAGAAATTTCCTTTACAGTGATGAAAATCACAAATCTATCTATACTAATTCAAATACTCAACACTCTATTCTTTCTCAACACCCCTCCTCCCCCAACTTCCAACAACTTCCTCCTCCTCAACAAGCAAAAAAACTATAGATAGTTTTAAAACTATAGATAATTTTTCAAATTTTGGAGTATTTTGTTTTATTTACTAAAATGAAAATTCATCAAAGAAATGCATTTCACAATAACAAATATCAAGATACAAAAACATTATACAAGGGAGGAAAATCAATATAAATCCAATTTCACTATGTATACTTTTCCTTTTCTTTTATTAAAGATTGCCTGTGACAAGGAAATGGAAACTGAGTGGATGTCCATTAGTTGGAGAACGACTGAATAAATTATGGTATACTAATGTTATGAAATATTACTGTTCTGTAAGAAACAGAATTTCAAAGAATTTCAAAGAATCTTGGAGAGACTTACAGGAACTGATGCTGAGTGAAGTGAACAGAACCAAAAGAAAACACTGTACACAATAACAAGATTATACAATAGAACCAAAAGAAAATATTGTACACAATAACAACAAGATTATACAATAGAACCAAAAGAAAACATTGTACACAATAACAACAAGATTATACAATGATCAATTCTGATGGATGTGGCTCTTTTCAAGAATGAAGTGATTCAGATCAATTCCAATGGACTTGTGATGAAGAGAGCCATCTGCACCCCGAAAGAGGACTTTGGAGACTGAAGGTAGATCACAACATAATGTTTTCACTTTTTGTTGTTGTTTGCTTGCTTCCCCCCTTATTTTTTTCCTTTTTAATCTAATTTTTCTTGTGCAGCATGGAAATTATGAAAATATGTATAGAAGAATTATACACGTTTAACAGATTACTTGCTGTCTAGGGGAGAGGAGTCAGGGGAAGACAGAAAAATTTGAAACACAAGGTTTTGCAAGGGTGAATGTTGAAAATTATCTTTGCATATATTTGAAAATAAAAAAAGCAAAAAAAATAAAATAAAAAAGCTATTATTTAAAAAAAAAAAGGCTGCCCATGAAATATTAACCCTTAGAGGAATAATTTTAACTAAGCATTCTTATTTCTATGTTCTATAAAACTACATGGTTTCTTTAAAAGTCTTACAAAGATTTAGAAAGTCCATTTGTTTAGGCGACTAACAATAAAGCTAATGATAAAAGTGTATGTTTGTAAAAGGACTGAAAAGCCTGGCCAATATTTCCAAGCTGACAGGAAGGATAGATTAATATGTTAGACAGAGGGAAAGATAAGAAGGCTTATGCTACTGTAATATACTGTACTTCAACAAAATAGGCTTAGATTGTGTGACAACAGAACAAAACTTTTATTATTTGGGAGGTAGAACTATTGTTTGTAGTTGTGATAGATCAACCCAAGAAATATAATCTTTTCTCTTTATGAACAAAATGTGTCATAATTGTCACTGCTAATTTTAAATTTCTTGCAATAAGCTATTTTTGTAAATGTTTAATATAGTAGGTAGAGTTAAAAAGTAAATTTTAAAGGTGCCAATCAGTTTGAATAAGAAAATATTCTATAATTAGTAGTAATAATGGTGATATATTTAGCTAACATTTTAAAATTTAGAAAATATATGACTCAACACTTTTTATAAAGCAGGAAGTGTAAATATCCCATTTCACAAATAAAAGAACAAACTCAGAAGAAAATGAAACTATTTGGCCATACTAGTTAAGTACACTGAAGCTGGGACTCAAACCCTTAACTCCTAACCAAGAACCTTGAGGGTTTTTCCCATGTGCTGCACTAAGTTTTTTTTTTTGTTTTTTTTGGTTTTTTTTTTTTTGTGTTAAATGCAGGAGATAATTTATTTACAAGGGACTATTCCCTGCTTTCAAGGAGCTTACATTCTATTAAGAAAAGATAAAATAAATAGAGGAGTGGTTGCCAAAGGAGAACAAGTTTTGGATTTGATAGTCTTTTCTATTGTAGTGTCAATGATAAATAGTAGCATAATACTGCATATGCTCTGTCCAAGCAATTGGTTGATTAATATTTATAAAGTGCCTTCTTTGTATCAGGTCCTGTGCTAAATGCTAGAGAGAGGAGAGAGAGAGAGAGAGAGAGAGAGAGAGAGAGAGAGACGAGAATGAGAGAGGAAGGAGGGGGGAAGAGAGACAAAGAGTCTGTGCCCCTCAAGGAAGTGAAAATTTAATGGGAGAAACAACAAATAAATATGTATGAACAAGTTATATAAAAAAGAAAAGGAAAATAAAAGAATGGGAAATTGTTTTAGTGACTACAGACGAGAATAAGTGAAAGATAGGAGACTTGATATAGGCATACATATAGACTAAGTGTGTTGGGAAGGAGGTGCAGATTCCTCTTGCATCCCAGTAACAGTACAACTGTATTAACATAACAATAACTTGTTTCATTCTTTGGCTTTCTTGGTCTCGCGGCACTAAGTTTTAATGAGTGGTTTAAATGAGTGGTTTCAGACAAGATCTTTCACAGAAACTTCAGGACCCCAAAAGCCAGTTTGAAGTTACCCCCAACGGTAAATTAATACTAGTAAACATATTAAAATTAGTACTGTTTGGAATGCTTCATAAATTCTGCTTGGATTGTGGAGGCAAACAAAAGAACTGGCAGAGTTGATATCAACGTGTGCCTGAAGAAGGCAGTGATATAATTTTTATGGAACACTCAGCCATTTCATCTTGCAATGCTTGTGGTGTTGTGACCTATGAACAAAGTAGAAAACCCAAGGAACTGAACAGAAATGTGAGATGTGCAAATTTGGAAACTCTACCCCAAATGTTCATGTGGACTATTTGTGCTCAATTAAATCACTCCAAACTCCTACTGGTTTTACCAACCACAGTCAGACCTTGATTCTAACATAATGATGTTATTTTGGTCTTCCTCCAAGAACAATGGACAACCAACCAACCAGGTTGTGGTAGCAATAAATCAATAGAAATCTGTATCATCAAATAATCTGTCAGTGGCAAGATGCTCAAGCTAAAAAATGACCACCATGATGATAACTGACACTTACGTACTAATAACTCAGCTGAGGAATAAGGAAAAATTCTACAAAGAATATGACAAGATCTCTCAAATCAAGTCAATGTAAACTTTGATAATTGATGACTGCTGCAAAGGTGAACAGATAAAAATGATGGCCAAGAAAAATGTAGCTCAAGTTTAAGAAATGAAAAATTTTATAAAGCATTGGTCTCCAAAATTTTGTAATCAGATACCCTATCAGTAAAACATTCTTGAATACTTATTTCCAACATGCATATTTATACATGCTACTATACTAAACATATAATTATAAAGCATAAAAAGTTTAATTTTAAAAAGATAAGCATGAACAATATTTGACCACAGAGCCAATAGGGAACTACTAAAATTTAAGGAATAAAGGACTGACATGGACAGATATGCACTTTAGGAAAACCTTTTAGCAGTTGTTTGAAGAATGGATTAGAAATACATGAAATCAGAAAGGGATAGTCTTGGCAAGAGGTTTAATGACAGTTGTGAGTAAAGGAAAAAAGAACAGATCCAAACGATGATATCAAAGGAGAAATGACAAGATTGGTATTTGGGGTGAACCAGAGGATGAAAAAGAAGATACTGGGGTTGTAATCTGAACAAAGGGAAAGATGTAAATCCGGAACAGAAATGGACAATGGGGAAAAAAAGATAACATAATGAGATCTAAAGATGCAGGTTGCAACCCATGAATGCCTGTTCATCCAGTAAGAAATGCTGTCCCATCAAAAATGAAAAATCTCTCCAAAGAACAGAGCTTACTGGCTCATGGCTACTTGTCCTTGTCAAGAGGAGAACTAGGGAACAAAGACAGAAGGTTTCTGATGGTACTGGTCAAAGTCGAACCAGAAGGGAAGAAGTTGGGAACTTATCCAGTAGACAGAGGGGACAGAGTGAGGGTGCTGGGAAATAAAGGCAGGAATATTACAGATACCTTGGTGTTAAGCCATGACCTTCCTTCCCTCAAAGGGGTCCTAGATTCCAATGTGGAGAACATTGTTGCACACTACTTAAAAAACTCAAGCCTATCTGTCATGAGCAATTTCTTCCAGAAGAGAAAGAGGAACTTAATATTGCAATCAATGAATAATTGTCATAAAATCCAAAGTTGATTACATCCTAGTTGAGAAAAAAATGATTCTTTACTGGTATAGGCAGGCATCTTATTTTCAATATTAGCTACAAGCAATCCATGTGCTAGTTAACACAAAGCTCAAAATCAACATCAATTTAGAAAAAATATTAACAAGAAGATGACATTAAAAATAATTGTATTAGTTACACTTTGACCTATTGGAACAATTCACTATTACTAAAAACAAAAATGGAAAAAAGGTGAAGATAGCAACGATGATTACCATTATTTTCTATGAAATTTAAACAGCTACAAAACTGCCTTAGCTAGAAAATACTTGATCAAAGTATACAGACATAAAAGCCAAAAAATACTTTTGAATCAAAGTATATTTGTAAAACACCACAGGGGACAATAACAAAAGATTACAAGTACGGCTGGATTCTTTGAGACTATAGTCTCTTTCAGCCCTGGGACCAACCATGGATTCATTGGTCCCAGTAAATCTCTCCATTTAATAAATTCTCTATTGAATACTCTTTAATCTCTATCTTGCTCAGTTTCTCCAGCATTACATTATCAATTAACATGCTAGAGTTAATTCATAAGAAAAAGAAGTATTTGGAGTAGTAAGGACAATTTTAAACTCTTTCCTCCCCCCAAGTGTGGGGTATTTGCCTTTTGTGGAGTTCTCATGTAGTTCTCTTTAAAAGTGTTGTTCTCATTTATGGCCAAAGAAGAACTAGAGATCATTACTGATCACAAAAAAGAAAATTTTGATTATATCACATTGAAAAGTTTTTGTACAAACAAAACTAATGCAGATAAGATTAGAAGGGAAGCAATAAACTGGGAAAACATTTTTACAGTCAGAGGTTCTGATAAAGGCCTTATTTCTATAGAGAATTGATTCTAATTTATAAGAAATCAAGCCATTCTCCAAAAAACAATTACAAGTACTGTGACCTAATGTTGAAAAGCAAAAAAACAAAAACAAACAAAAAAACCAATTAAATCATCTAACTCATCAATTTTCACAGATGTATCTGTCAAAACAAAGAAAATTAGAACAAATTTAACAAAGTTTCTATCAACATGTATATTCATTGCTTGTCATCAAGGAGAGGGGGTGGAGGGAGGGAAGGGAAAAGTCGGAACAGAAGTGAGTGCAAGGGATAATGTTGTAAAACATTACCCATGTAATATCAATAAAAAGTTATAATAAAAAAGATTTTAAAAACCATGTATGTTCATGAATGATAAAAGAATACAATACTTGTACCCTTAATATCCAAGTCACAGATATACTTAATTAGGAGAAATGCCATTTGAGATGACAATTATAAAAAGCAACTCAAGTAAATACTGAAGCAATTGAAGCATGAAGCAATATGAAAACAATTTTAAACATTCTTTTAAACATAATTTTTAAGTTCCAAATTTCCTCCAGCTCTTATCTTCCTCCCTTTCAGATGACAAGCACTTTAAAGATTATATGTGAAGTCCAAGTTACTTCCCTGTTGACCCCAGGATCAGTAAAAGTCCTTGGTCTTTAGGGGGAGAAGCAAAGGAGAGGGACAAATCCGCCACAAGCTCACTACCTACAACCTCCCTTCTCCTCATTCTCCTCCAAAGTGACTCTGGCTTGTCTTACTCCACCCCTTAATCCCTCCTACAATTCTCTGTATACACCAAAAGATTGAGTCAGCACAGATTAGTAGGAAGCCATTTTTCCAAGCATATGCTACATATTGTCCAATAGGTAATTAGCCTTAAGTGCTCAGCTGTCTAATTCCAGTGCCCTTATCCAAGCCCTTTACAATTATGCATGTATAATTAGATAAAACATACTTCCATATTAATCATATTGCAAAAAAAGAACACACACACACAAACCTAAGAAAAATAAAGTTTTAAAAAAGTATGATTCAATCTGCATTCAAAATGCCACCATTTCTTTCTCTAGAGATGGGCAGCATTTATTTTTTTTTTTTAATGAGTCCTTTAGAACTGTCTTAGAACACTATGCTGCTGAGAATAGCTAAGTCATTGATAACTTTTTCATCATACAATACTTGCTGTTACTGGAAACAATGTTCTTCTCTCCTGGTTCTGTTCAGTTCATTCAGTTCATGTACATCTTTCTAGGTTTTTCCTGCTTATCGTTTCTTAGAGAACAGTAATGCTCCACCACAATCATATAACACAACTTATTCAGCCATTCCCCAATTAATGGATATCCCCTCAATTTCCAATTCTTTGTTACCTCTAACAGAGCTTCTGTAAATATTTTGTATCTTTTTGCTTTTTTTTTTTTTTTTTTAATCTCTGTATTATGGACCTTTTTAGTGGTTGGTATTACACCAAAAGTATGTACAGTATTATAATCCTTTCGGTACAGTTCCAAATTACTCTCAAGATTGGTTAAATCAGTTCACAACTCCATCAACAATGCATTAGTGTTTCAATTTTCCCACATCCCCTCTAACATTTGTCATTTTACTTTTCTGTCATATTAGCTAATCTGATAATATAGGATAGCACCTAAGAATTGTTTTATTATACACTTCTCAAATCAATAGTGATTTGCTTAAAAGCTACCTGTTTACATCCTTTGACCATTGTGGAGTAACTTACATTTTTATAAATTTATTCAGTTTTCTATATATTTGAGAAATGAGGTCTTTATCAGGAATACTTGTTGCAAAATTTTTTCTTCCCCCCATTCAACTTTCTGCTTTCCTTTTAATTTTGGTTGCATTGGTTTTGTTTGTGCAAAAACTTTTTAAATTTTGTATCATCAAAATTATCTGTTTTACATTTTGTAATGCCCTGTTATTTTCTTTGGTTCTAAATTCTTACCTTATGAGTAAATCTGACAAACTATTCCCTGCATAAATAATGTACCCATTTTGATCTCATTTTACACAGTGGGAGATCATTGTCTATACTTTATTTCTGCCATGTTTTTTTCCCAGTTTTTTCTGGAAGTTTTCATCAAGTAGTGAATTTTTCTTCCAAAAGCTTGGCTCTTTGGGTTTATCATATATAAGATTACTGTGTATGATCTTTTATCATAATGTAATATATGCCTAATCTATTTCAATGATATACCATTCTATTTCTTAGCCATTATGATTGTTTTACATAGACCACTTTCCTTCACGTTTTTCCACTTATCCCCTTGGTATACTTGACTTTTTGTTCTCTCAAGATGAATTTTGCTATTATTTTTTTCTAGATGTATAAAATTATTTTTGATAGTTTGATTTGTATAGTATTAAATAAACAGATTAATTTAGGTAGAACTGTCATTTTTATGACAACTATGAATAATTAATGTGTAGATGTGACTATGTCAAAAGTGCTATATGGTTATATTCATATAGTTACTGGCAGATAGACGCCCAAGTATTTTATATTGTGTACAATTATTTAAAATGGAATTTCTCTATCTCTTGCTGATGGACTTTGCTGATAATATTATAAAAATGCTGATAATTTATGTGAGCTTATTTTGTATCCTACAACTCTGCTAAAGCTACTAATTATTTTAAGTAGTTTTTTAGTTGATTCTGAGATTTTATACATTAACATCATTATCATCTGCTAAAAGTATATTTTCTTAATACTGAACCAGTCTTGCATTCTTGGTATAAAACCCATGTGGTCATTTGTGATTTATGTGACACATTGCTGTAATCATGACCCTGAGCCATGGCGGGTGCGCAATCACAACTTCCACCTTCATATCTAGGACCCTCTGGCATGGGGTTAGGGGTGGGTATAAAGGGGATGCTTTCTCTCAAAAAGTGAGATGGGATTAAAAGAAAAAAAAAAAAGCCAGGCTGAGTGGGGCTTGGCTTCTTTCTCTGCAGCTGGAAGCTCCACTTGCTCCTTTGGGGAATTAGGTGATGAGGGATGCTGTGGACTGGAGATGTACTCCTCATGGAAAAAATTTGCTCAGTACTTTCTGGTTTTGCCCCTCATCATGCTTTTTGGAATCAATTAACTAGTCCTAAGGTATCATTGTATTCTACATCCTCTTCTAGGAAATTTATATTTTTGAAAATATGCATTTATTTCACTTAAATTGTCAGACTTATTGGCATATAGTTGGGCAAAACAGCTTTTAATTGCTTTAATTTCATCTTCATTGGTAGTACATTCCCTTTTCAGGTTTTTTTTTTTTTTTTGATACTGGAAATTTGGGAAAAACTAATTTTTTAAAAATCAAATTAATCAATGGCTTATCTATTTTATTGGGTTCTCTTCTCCCCTATAAAACCAACTTCCTTGTTGTTTTTTTTTTAATTCTATGATTTTACTTTTACTTTTATTCATTTCTCCATTGATTTTTCAGG
The DNA here is from genome assembly GCF_048593235.1 of Sminthopsis crassicaudata. Classification (NCBI taxonomy): domain Eukaryota; kingdom Metazoa; phylum Chordata; class Mammalia; order Dasyuromorphia; family Dasyuridae; genus Sminthopsis; species Sminthopsis crassicaudata. The sequence continues at coordinate 107,481,670 of NC_133620.1, forward strand.
ATTTTCATTTTGGCATTCAAATGGGAATTTAAAATTTGTTCTTTTTCTAGGTTGTTTTTTTTTAATTGCATACCCAACTCATTGATCTGCTCTTTCTCTCTTTTTTTTTTACTTGTGTAAGAGTTTAGAGATATAAATTTTCTCTTAAGTACTTTTTGGCTTAATTCTACAAATATGGTATGTTGTCTCATTGATTGTAACGTGCTGTCGTCTCCAGAAGCTGCTGATCGCTCTCTGGGAAGAGATCTGCTGTGTCAACTCAAATCTCTCAGACAGATTCTTCTTCCAGTAGAGAACCATTGTCTCCAGACAGTTGCCGTTAACTCTTGTCCAGAGAAGTGACTTCCCTTCCTGCAGAGAGCCACGTCAAGCCTGATGTAGCGCAGAGACTTCTCTCTCTCTCTCTGGAGAGCTGTCCTCTTTTATCCTCCCACAGAATGAGAGTGAAATAATGCAAGGGCTTCTGGGAAGAAGTACTCCAACCAATGAGCTTGCTCCTCTTAGAATTCCTAAGGTGTAAACTCCCTTTAAAGGCCCAAACCAAAGGTCTGAGCCAGAGAACTGTCAAGTCAACCTGAGTTCTCACCTTGTAATTGTCCAGACGACCTGAATTCTCACCTTGTCACTATCCAGACAACCTGAGTTCTCACCTAGTAATCCTAACAATTGATGTCATTCTCTTTAATAAAATTATTGATTGTTTCTATGCTTTTTTTTTCTTTGATCCACTAGTTCTTTAGGATCAGATTATTCAGTTTTCAGTTAATTTTTAATCTAAGCTTTCATGGCCTTTCTGGAACCTAATTTCTATACATTCCTATAAAATTCTTCTTACATGCCTATGAAAAGGATGCATTTAATATTTCTGCTTTTCTGTATTTGGTTGTGAACTTTTTACACTTTAACACATGGACAATTTTTGTGATTATGCCATGTATCACTGAAAAAAAAGGTATATTCCTTTCTATCCCCATCCAATTTTCTCCAGAGGTCTACTTTCTTATTGATTTAATAATCAGATATAACTATCAATATATAGAGGGCAAAATTGTGGACCCCACTGATACAGTATTGCTGCCCATTTCTCCTACAACTCACTTAATTTTTTCTTTAAGAATATCAATGCCCTGCCATTTAATATATATGTTTAGAAATGATAATACTTTGTTATCTTTGTTATGCTTTTAGCAAAATATAGTTAATTTGATAATCTCTTTTATGTCTATTTTTTCTTTTTGTTTTTTTGTCCAAGATCATGACAGCTCCTGCGAGCACGTACACACACACACACACACACACACACGTACACACACACACATACACCCCTTCTTTTTTTAAAACCTCAGCTGAAACATAATAGATTCAGCTCCAACTTTTTAACTTTATATATGTATGTTCCTGTTTCAAGTGTGCTGCCTGCAAACAGCTATTTATTGTGGGATTCTAATTCTCCATTATCTCCTTCTGTTTTATGGTTAATTTCATCCCACTTACATCCACATGATTGTGTATTTCTCTCTATTTTTTTTCTTTCTCTCCTCCTCTTTCTTTTTACCTTCCTCAAAAATCTGCTTTGGTTCTGATCACTGCCTTCCTTAATCTGTTCTGTCTTTTATCATTCTCCATCCCCTAATCTTATCCCCTTACCACTTAACTTTTCTCTTTAGTAAAAATGATTTCTATATCTAACTAAGTCTGTCTGTATATATTATTCACTCTTTGAGCCTATTCAGATAAGGGTGAGCTTTAAACATTGCCTATCTACCCCTCCCATTTTCCCCTCCACTGTAAAATCTCTTCTCTGCTTAACCCTTTTTTGTGAGATGATTTCCTCCCTTCTTCCCTTTTCTTTCCCTTTTTACCTAGTTCACTTCTCTCCCTCACCTTTTCACTTTTTTGAGATCATCCCAATATAATTGACTCACACCTCAATCTAAGTGGACTACTTCTAACAATCCTAATAATAATAAAGTTCTTAGGAGTTACATGCATTATTTCCCATTATAGGAATGCAAACAATTTAGCTATTAAAGTCCCTTATGATTTTTAGTTCATGTTTACTTTTTTTGTTTTTCTTGAGTCTCATATTTGAATATCAAATTTCCTATTCAGTACTAGTCTTTTCATCAGGAATGCTTGAAAGTCTTCTATTTCATTAAATATCCCTTTCTTCCCCTGAAGGATTATACTCAGGAGAGTATATTTTGTTGGTTGGGTTATTCTTGATTATAATCCTAGATGCTTTGCCTTCTTAATGTCATATTCTGAGCTCTTTAATTCCTTTAGCATGGAATTTGCTAAAGCATCTATGGGACCCTGACTGTGGCTGCACACTATCTAAATAATGTTGTTGTTTTTTTCTGGCTGCTTGCAGTATTTTCTCCTTGATCTGGAAGCTCTGAAATTTGGCTATTTCTGAGAATTTTCATTGTGGGATGTCTTTCAGGATGTGATGAGTAGTCTCTTCCAGATAATTTCCCTTTTCCCTTCTGCTTGCAAGATATCTGTGCAGTTTTCACTGTTAATTTCTTGAAATGTGATGTCTAGCCTCTTTTTCTGATTATGGATTTTAGGTAGCTCAATAATTCTTAAATGATCTCTCCTTGATCTATTTTTCAGATCGTTTTTTATGAGATACTTTACATTTTCTTCTATTTTTCATTCTTTTATCTTTGTTTTTGTTGTTTCTTGTTTCTCACATTCATCAGCTTCCACATACCCAATTTTAATTTTTAAAGAATTACTGTCTTCAGTGAGCATCTGTAGTGTTTTTCCCCCCAATTTGGCTAATTTTGCTGTCACTGCCATTTGTTAAGTTAGACTAGCCCCTCTCTAATGTCACAGATCTCTCTTGCCAACCTTCTAAGCTATTTTGGGCTGGAAAAATGTCTCACTTCAAACTGATTGACTCTGCTGATCTGGAAGTCAATCTGAGATATTATTTTAAAGTTGTTTAAAGGGGAACATTGAGATAATTCAGTTAGACCTCTGCTTCTACTCTGCCATCTTGGCTCTACCCTCCCCATAAAACTAATTTTTATCTTAATAAAATCTTTACAAAAATTATCCATGTGTGAATTGAGGACACGCTCAATGAAAAAATAGAAAAAGAATAAGTGGAACATTCTGGTCACAGATTTGAACGAAAAGAGATAAGGAATACACAACCTTATTAATTACATAAACACATTTGATGCATTCTTCATTTGGAGAATAGATCAACAAATTATTGCAGTGAAAAATGGATTATTGTATGTTAGGTGACAAAAATAAGCAATTCAGAGAAATATAAGATTTCTATGAACTGCTGCAGAATGAAAGAAATAAAACCAGAAGAATAAAACACAAAGCAATTAAAATAAAGTAAATAAAATGAGCATCAGAGGATGTCAAGAATCTGAATAATGCAAATTACTTATTTTGGATACCAAGAACAAACAATGAAGGCTATCTCACTCATTTTAGGAGGGAAAGCATAATTCTTTTAGATTTGATTAACTGAATCAGCTGCCTAAAAAATCCTTTTTTAAAATAACAAAGGATGGGTGGGTTCAGTATTCAAGAGAATATGAAGAGAGGAGTTGAGAGAGAACAGGGAAGTACCTAAAGTGAAATAAATACTTTAAAAAACAAAATTAAAACCTTAAAAGTTTCCTTCAAGACTAATTTAAGATTATGTAAGATGTATATCCCAAAGAGATATTAAAGAAGGGAAAGGGACCTGTATGTGCCAAAATGTTTGTGGCAGCACTTTTTGTAGTGGCTAGAAACTGTTGAATGGATGCCCATCAATTGAAAAACGGTTGAGTAAATTGTGGTATATGAATGTTATGGAATATTATTGTTCTGTAAGAAATGACCAACAGGAGAATACAGAGAAGTTTGGAGAGACTGACATGAACTGATGCTGAGTGAAATGAGCAGAACCAGGAGATCATTATACACTTTAACAACAATTCTGTATGAGGATGTATTCTGATGGAAGTGGATATCTTCGACAAAGAGAAATCTAATTCAGTTCCAATAGATCAATGATGGACAGAATCAGTTACACCCAGAGAAGGAACACAGGGAAATGAGTGTAAACTGTTTGCATTTTTGTTTTTCTTCCCAGGTTATTTTTACCCTCTGAATCCAATTCTTCCTGTGCAACAAGAGAACTGTACAGTTCTGCACACATATATTGTATCTAGGATATACTATAACACATTTAACATGTATAAGACTGTCTGCCACCTAGGGGAGAGGATGGAGGGAGAGAAGGGAAAAGTTGGAACAGAAGTGAATGCAAGGGATAATGTTGTAAAAATGCATATGTACTGTCAATAAAAAGTTATAATTTTAAAAAAAGATTATATAAGATAATATAGTAAGATAAACACAACTATAAAGAGAACTCTTCAACCACCCTTTGATAAGTAAATCATAAGTAAAGCATAAAACAAATGTTTGCCAAAAGTGTTAATTACTACCAGAGTAGATATCTTGTATATCTCTAAATAAATAAAAAAGGGCAATTCCCTCAAGAAATCTTCCACATTTCTGGTTTTTGACAATATGTTATTGTATATAACAAATATAAAATACATATAAATCAAACCATACTTTTGTGTCCAACTTGATTAGAATTTGAACATAAAGAGGCAAATACTTTATAATAATCAATTTGTGGTAGAATAACAAAAAATGAATAAAAGTAGTTTATTTTTTTAATTTAAAAATCTATTGTCTTGTTAATGTGGCACTGACAAATTATAGTTAACAATTGTGCTTCCTTAAAAAGACCAAAATATAGTCTTGCTAAAAATTAGAAGGGGCACTTTGGCTAATTGAAAAGTTAACATGCAGTGACAATGTTTCAATAAAATCAGGCTTTATTAATTACATATGCAAGGTTATATAACCATAATCTTCCTTGTTATGTTTTGTCATTTTGGGGGGATAGGAGGGAAACTTGGGTTGGAGTTGGAGAATCTGAGATTTCACAAAAGTAACAGATTTATCTCCCAGTGAGAAAATGCTTTATAACAATGCAACTGTTCTGGAACTTATTGTGAATTATTATTGCCAAGGGCATTGAGAAGTGTAATGACTTGTCCACAGTCACAGATTCAATATATTGTCAGAAGGACGACTTGAAAATAGGTTATCTTGACTTCCAGGTCATCCATGCTAATTTAAAGAAGATTTATCTTTAAATTGTTTATTCTCTACTTAAGTTAAAAAATGAGTATTTCCATAGAACACAAAAGTAAACTATATGAAACAATCTCCATTTCATATAATTTTGCACTGCTTTTAAAAAATTATATAAATTCCAAATTAATATCAAAATTATGCTTTCTTCTAACTGTTCTTCATCTAACTACATTTTGGGACAATGAATATTTTTAAAAATGCTTCAACTGCCTTTCTTTATATGTCACCACTGAAATATATGTTCTCCTGGTTCTGTTTATTTCATTTTGCAACCATTCAATGCTTATAATTTTCTTCTATATTCATGTAATACAATTTATTCACCTATTCCCTAGGTGGTAGGCACACCCACTTAAATTCTTGAACTTTGCTTCTCTGACTTCCCACTTCTCTAATCCACCTCCTTTTTCAGCACCACAGTTAGTTTTGCTTGCATATATTCTTTCCCTAGGTTATTCTTTCTCTTAACTCCATCTCCTCTCCCTATTCCTGTTTGAGTCTAATATATTCCTACCTGGTATGTATGCTTTTCAGTCCTTTGTATATTGTAAATATGAATAAGGTTCATTTAGTGCCTGTTTCAGCCCAATTTATTCCATATATTCTTCCCCATATCTTAATTATGAGCAACAATAAATTCCACACTCTTCTTTTCTTCCTTCCTTTCCATTATCCTTTTAGCCTCCTGATTACACACCATCCTGTTTCAAGGACATTTGTGCCTGCTTTATTTATAATGGCAAAAACCTAAAAGCAGCCTGTTTAACCTCAACTTGTAAAATCTCTGAATAGATCTGATATATAAATATAATTGAGTATTGGAATATATTAAATCAGAGTATAGTGACTTTCACTGTTCTGATGATATATGACGGATTGGCAAAAGAAATTAAATAGCAGTTTGGGGGGAGTTTTATGGAAGCTACAAACAACACACAAAGTTCAGTAAACAACACAGAGCGTTTGGCCAAATACTTAAGTCAAATTTTATAATAAGGTACTTTAAACATTCCATAAAAGAAAAAGAAAAAATTCAGACTTCTTCTCTGGTATAAAGAGAGGACCAAAATATTTTTTATAGATTTTTCAGACTGAGGAGGCACTGTGCTGCTAGTCCCTGTGAAATGAAAGGGACAGCTATATATTAAATAACAAAGAATACAAAGAAACATTGAAAGACCTTTACAAAATGATGTAGAGTAATATCAAGAGAACTTGAAGTCTATACACAATCACTACAACTGTACATGAAGGTTGTATGATTTTGTGGTTCCCCATCATTTGAACTTTTAGCACCAGTTCAGACTTGTAGATCTTAACTATTGACAAGGAAATTCATTTTTAACTTAGTAGATACACTTTAAAAACCAACACTGAAAAATAACTTGGGAAATTCAAAATCAAAACAATCCTAGCCCAACACTATCCAACTTATCAACCTTTCCAGAGATTAGAGATATCCAATAACCATACCAAGACCACCCCATAGCCCAACCACGGTCTATCCAGATTCTCACTGCCAGGTGTCAGAGAGCAGGAAACATGAAACTTGTAAAAGACTCATTCTCTAGTGCAGGGGTTCTCAAACTATGGCCCGCAGGCCACATGCGGCCCACTGAGGACATTTATGCGGCCTTCCGGGTTATGGGAAATGGGCTGAGGAGCAGTGAACTGTGCTAGTGTCTTAGCTTGTCTCTTAATCAGATCCTAATAAGCTCTTTCCCATCCCAATGATTATGGGCTTACTTTATTACTTCTCCTTCCCTCATCCCGCAAATCTCTTGCAATGATATGATTTTTATAGAAGCTACAAATAGCACACTTATTTATGTAAAGTCTTATATAAAATCAAAACAAGCATTTTTCCTTTGCATTTCAAGACTATTAAAAATAAAATAAATATCAAAATAAAGCATAAATATAATGTTCCTTGAACATAACTCTGAAAATAACCAAGTTGAATTACTATAATTACATTTTTTTAAAATCCCAAAGAACAAATACTGGTGTTACTACAACTTAAGGACAAAGAAATATGTAAACAAAACTAAAAGCTTTAGAGGAAATATTCTATCATGTAATACTTTCCTGAATTATTCTTTCTGAATGGGAAAAAAAAATTGTTTCACAATCAGCATGCAACTGAGCAAGATAAGACCAAGGTTTTCCCTTACTCAAGTTCAAGTCTCTATCCTGCATCCCTGTCTATTAGATATTTTCTCAAACAATGGATGTTAGCAATATAACTATTTCTGTAGGAGGTATGCAAAATTTTTTCCTATTAAAAAATGAATTTCATTTAAAAAGTTGGGAAGTATTGGTTCAAACCAAACCATAGTTTGTTCTCAAGAACAAAAAATAGATCTTCAAATAAAAACCCACATAATTACATTTTTTTAATGGTGGCAAAAAGCTAGAAATAAAGATAAGCTCAATGAAAAAGGAATTAAGATGAATAGACTATTGTATCCTAAGAAATGTCACACATGAAAATTTAGACATATATAATTTAAACATAAGAATAAGACATATATGAACTAATGTGATGAAGTAAGCAGAACTAGGAAAATAATATACAAAAATAACCACAAAAATATAAATGGAAATAATAAAAAAAATGAAACTGGATACTATATAATTATAATGACCAAGTCCCAGAGAAGAGATGAGAAAATATACCTCCCAAGTCTTATAAATATCAATAAAGGGAATAGTTGAGTGTTCCTTGTACTGTCAGACACAATGTGTTGATTAGTTTTGTTAAACTGCTTTTGGTTTAAATTTTTGTTGGAGGAAAGCCAACAATATTGTGAAAATATTACTAGAATTCTACTTGATAGAAAAGCAAATTTGTAAGAAAAGTCACTGAGACAGCAGTGTAGGTAAGAGAGTTAATTGTAAAGCAGATTTAACTGCAACACCAGTCTTACTTTTGTCTTTGAACTTCTAGAAAATTCACTTTAGAAAAGCTAAGAGATCAAGATCACAGATCTAGCGTTGGAAGGGAGCTTATGTTATGGAATCATAGATTTAGGGCTTAAATAAACCTCTAAAGTACCATCTAGTCTAATTCTCTCATTTTACAATGAGGAAACAGGTATAAAAGTTAAATGGCTTATCCAAGTTCAAATTTTGAACTCAGGTCCTCCTATCCAGCACACTCTTCACTATAGCCTACTCCCTCCATATATTCCAAATAATATTCTGTTAAGGCCTCATACTTTGGTAGACATCACCAAAAAAAAAAAAAAAAAAAAAAAAAGCTATCATAAGTTACATGCATCCCCTTTCCCTAACTTTACAAAACTAATTTCTGAAAAATTTGTGGCAAGGTAAATTATCTTTTTTGCTGTTCTTTGTATCTACTGATAACAAAATAAGAAAAAAGAAATAAAATCATTAAAAAATAAAAAAAACAATGATTTAAAAAAAAACAGGGAAAGGTCACTGTCAGTGTTATTGCAGGGATCAAATGAGATTTTACATATATATATATATATATATATATATATATATATATATATATATATATATATATATACACACACACACATATATATATATATAAATTACAACATAAGCATTAAAATGTTACATAAATAAATATACTATCATTATTTGAGCTCTTATACTGTATTTATTACTGTATTAAATTCTAGTTGTTATTACTACATGCAATAAAGCCCACTGTTTTGGTTTTATTTGCTATCTTTTATTTTAAAATTATATTTATTTCCAAATATACCTTTCCCTCACCTGCATAAGCAGGCCTTAGCAGTTTAAATTGAATTTTGTAACAATTCATTAACTCATCCAACAAGACATGTTTCTGTTCTCTCCTTTCTTTGCTCTTTTTCCCCTTCTCCTTTTATGTCTTCTTTTAGAAGAGAACATTCAAAAAAGACATTCAAATGAACAAAATGTTCTAAAACATATATATTTGATCTCTGTATATATGCACTTTTCTATTCAATTCACAAAATAAGCATTGCTTTAATTCAATTATATTAGGTCCTTTCCAAGATCACTAAGCATTATGAGGGAACCCATATTTATGAGAAAAATGCTTATTATATTTCCAGGAAAATATAGGCATGTCCAATCTTTCCACTGTTTCAGATTAGGTGGATGGAAAAAGTACTTTTAACTAAAATTTTCCTCACTTAAGTTTCAAGGCAGAATACAGTCACATCTCATAATTATAAGCAAAATGACTGAGAAAATAATAATAAAAACTGGAAGCAAAATTACCACAAGGAATTTGAATTGTTTCAAAGTCTTAGATTAAAAAAAAAAATTCAAACACCACCACAATGCTAAAATACTTCATAAAACATATGCAAAATAAAGCATATACAGATCTTGCCTCAAATGTTAAGACAGTAAGAAAATGAAAATAGTAGAAATGGGTTCCTTTTCTTATAGAATTCTCAGTCCAAGGTATAAGAGAGGTATAAACTAAGTACTTTATGAGGATTAAGGTGGGAGGCAAAAGGGAAGTATAATTACTCACTGGCATGAAAGAAATGGTATTTATGTTGGGTCTTACGAGCAGAAAGGGCATTTCAGGCAAGAAAAGAGCATGAGCAAATGTATAGAAGCTAGACAGCATGGGATGTACACAGCAAATCCTTATAAGTTCAAACTGACTTGAACTCAATGTATAAAAAGGAGAAAACAAAGAAAAGATAGGGTCATTGATAAGATGAAGGAGAATTTTTTAAATTATAATGTATTTTTTTATTTTATAATTATAACTTTTTTTTGACAGTACATATGCATGGGTAATTTTTTACAACATTATCCTTTGCACTCACTTTTGTTCTGATTTTTCCCTTCCTTCCCTCCACCCCTTCCCCTAGATGGCAGGCAGTTTTATGCATGTTAAATATGTTATAGTATATCCTAGATACAATATATGTGTGCAGAACCAAACAGTTCTCTTGTTGCATAGGGAGAATCGGATTCAGAAGGTAAAAATAACCTGGGTAGAAAAACAAAAATGCAAACAGTTCACACTCATTTCCCAGTGTTCCTTCTCTGGGTGTAGCTGATTCTGTCCATCATTGATCAATTGGATCTAAGTTAGATCTTCTCTTTGTCAAAGATATCCACTTCCATCAGAATACATCCTCATACAGTATTGTTGTTGAAGTGTATAGTGGTCTTCTGGTTCTGCTCATTTCACTCATGAACTGATGTACGTCTCTCCAGGCCTTTCTGAAATCATCCTGCTGGTCATTTCTTACAGAACAATAATATTCCATAACATTCATATACCACAATTTACCCAACTATTCTCCAATTGATCGGCATCCGTTCATTTTCCAGTTTCTAGCCACTACAAAAGGGCTGCCACAAACATTTTGGCACATACAGGTCCCTTTCCCTTCTTTAGTATTTCTTTGGGATATAAACCCAGTAGTAGCATGGCTGGATCAAGGGGTATGCACCGTTTGATAACATTTTGGGCATAATGATGAAGGAGAATCTTAAATGATAATCTAATTAATCTCAATTTTATTTGGTATGCAGTGAGGAATTCTAAACAAAAATGATATGCATGAGGAAAAATAATCAGGAAATAATACAAAGAAGTCAGAGACACTTCACAGAGAAGTGAGTGGAGGTAGGAAATTGATCTAGGAGCTTAATTCAGGTCAGTGGGAATGAATAATGATCTCGATGCCAAGACGCTGGTAGTAGAAATACAAGAGGGTAACTTGAAAGGTTTTTAAATATGAAAAACTTATTAAAATACATAGATCCAGTTAGCTAAGCAATGAATATATATTAAATGTTTTATTTGGCAGGGTAATTCCTGAAGACACAAAGAAAGATTAAAAACAAAAAAGGTAAAAAGCTGAACAAGCTCACAATCTAATGGGGGAACAACATGCTATGTACAAGCGATTATATACCAGATAAATTGGAAGTAATCAACAGAGCCTTGTAAGATACTAGAATTAAATGAACTTGGGAAAGATTTCTTGTAGAAGGTAGCCAGGGAAACCAGGAGGTTGAGATAAGTAGAGAACATTTCAGGTGTGAGAGGCAGCCAGTAAAAAGCATCCAGAGTCAGGAGAGGCACTACTGCCTTGTTCAAAGCACATTGAGGAGTCCAGAGTCTATGGATCAGAGAGTACATACATGTTTGGGGGAGAGGCAGGAATGGGAAAGGTGTAAGAAACGGGGAAGACAGAGGGCATGAAGTCTCTGACAATTTATCTGGGGGGGCTATAAGGGCCAGGGCTGGGTATACATGGTCAGACATGTTTTTGGAAGACTGCTTTAGCAACTCAGGGAAGGAGAAATGGGAGGTAAGACGCACCAACCCAGGCAGCAGGGCAGAGGGGTGATGAGGCCGATGCCAGGCTGGTGGCAATGTTACAAGAAAGAAATGTGTAGAAAAGATGTGAATGAGGTGATTTAGGCCAGTTCCAATGGTCTTGTGATAGAGAGAGCCATCTGTGTCTAGAGAGAGACTGTGGGGACTGAGGGTGGATCACAACATAGCATTTTCACTCTTTTTGTTGTTTTCTTAAATTTTGTTTTCTTTCTCTTTTTTTTTCCTTTTTGAGCTGATTTTTCTTGTGCAAGATGATCATTGTGGAAATATGTATAGAAGAATTACACATGTTTAACATATATTGGATTACATGCCATCTAAGGGAAGAGGGGAGGGGAGGGGAGAGAGAAAAATGTGGAACACAAGGTTTTGCAAGGATGAATGTTGAAAATTATCTATGCATTTTGAAAGCAAAAAGCTTAAATAATAAAAAAATTAAACAGAAAAAAGAAGAAAAGATGTTGTAAAGGTAGAATGACCCTACAAGAAAGTGGAAACTTGAGTGGATGGCCATCAGTTGGAGAATGGCTGAGCAAATTATGGTATATGAATGTTATGGAATATTATTGTTCTGTAAGAAACAATTAGGAGAATGATTTCAGAAAGTCCTGGAGAGACTTACATGAACTGATGCTGAGTGAAATGAGCAGAACCAGGAGATTGTTGTACATGGTAACAATAATATTATACAATGATCAATTCTGATGGACATGGCTGTCTTCAACAGTGCGATGATTCAGAGCAGTTCCAATGATCTTGTAATGGAAAGAGCCATTTACACTCAGAGAGAGGACTGTGGGAACTAAAAGTGGATCACAATGTAGTATTTTTACTCTTTGTAATGTTGTTTGCTTACATTTCATTTTCTTCCTATTTTTTTTTCTTTTTGATTTTCTTGTGCAGCAAGATAACTGTATAAATATATATATAGGATTATTTTTAACATTATATTTTAACATATTTAATATATATTAGATTACTTACCATCTAGGGGATAGAGTAGGAGGAAGGAAGGGAATGATACACAAGGCTTTGCAAGGGTCAATGCTGAAAAATTATCCATGCATATATTTTGAAAACAAAAAAGCTTTAATAAAAAATAATAATAAAAAAGAGGATGACTCTAGGTTGTGATCCTGGGTAAGTTCAAGAGGGTATGGGAGGGAGTTTGAAAAAATATGAATTTAGTTTTGAACATACCAAATTTGAGATGTTTACAGGATATCCAGTTAAGAGATGCCCAATAGCCAGAGAGATATGACAATAGAGGTCAACAGAAAGGTGAAGTCTGGATAAGTGTGTAAAGGGCAGGAACTTTGGAGAAATATACTTAAGGCTCAGTATGATTGACTTAATCCTACAACAAGGTTTTAACTCAGTGGAATTGATAACACAATGGTTATCTAGTTTATATATACTTAGGTCTTAGCATGGTGATGTACTTAGAGTATATAAGAAATCTGGGAGGAAGACAGACTGGAAGATAAAGACCCTCGTTATGACTCACCTGTCTCTTTCACTTCACAGAGGCCCATCTGAAGATCCCCTAGAAAGCTAGCCTGTCCCCAGGTGAAGGAGACAGATTGTGAAGGAGACAATAAAGACTTTGGACTTTATCCCTGACTATTCTTGTGGTTATTCTCAAATCAATACTGAATTCAATTTTAGCATACATTAAGTACTTATGACACTATAAGCATCATGTTAGACAGTAAGAAAATGAAAATAGTAGAAATGGGTTCCTTTTCTTATAGAATTCTCAGTCCAAGGTATAAGAGAGGTGTAAACTAAGTACTTTATGAGGATTAAGGTGGGAGGTAAAAGGGCAGTATAATTACTCACTGGCATGAAAGAAATGGTATTTATGTTGGGTCTTACGAGCAGAAAGGGCATTTCAGGCAAGAAAAGAGCATGAACAAATATATAGAAGCTAGACAGCATGGGATGTACACAGCAAATCCTTATAAGTTCAATCTGACTTGAACTCAATGTACAAAAAGGAGAAAACAAAGAAAAGATAGAGTCATTGATAAGATGAAGGAGAATTTTTTAAATTATAATGTATTTTTTTATTTTATAATTATAACTTTTTTTTGACAGTACATATGCATGGGTAATTTTTTACAACATTATCCCTTGCACTCACTTTTGTTCTGATTTTTCCCTTCCTTCCCTCCACCCCTTCCCCTAGATGGCAGGCAGTTTTATGCATGTTAAATATGTTATAGTATATCCTAGATACAATATATGTGTGCAGAACCAAACAGTTCTCTTGTTGCATAGGGAGAATTGGATTCAGAAGGTAAAAATAACCTGGGAAGAAAAACAAAAATGCAAACAGTTCACACTCATTTCCCAGTGTTTCTTTTCTGGCTGTAGCAGATTCTGTCCATCATTGATCAATTGGAATTGGATTAGCTCTTCTCTATGTTGAAGATATCCACTTCCATCAGAATACATCCTCATACAGTATTGTTGTTGAAGTGTATAATGCTTTATACTCAGCAGACATGACATGATCCTGAGTTCAGTGGAAAAGTCTCCCTGATCCGGAAATTAGGGTGAGTACAAAAATGAACTTGCCCATGAAAATGAAAAGGATAGCAAGAATACTTTAAGAAACAAAATCCAACAATATCTTGTTTATAAGAAATACATTTGAGGAGCCAGCTAGATGGCACAGTTCAAATCTGACACTTAACATTTCCTAGTTCTGAGACCTTGGGCAAATCAGTTAACCCTAACTGCCTCACAAACACACAAAAAGAAAGAAAACAAACAAACAAACAAAAAAAAAAACCGAGAGATACATTTGAAACAAAAAGACATACACAAAATTAAAAATAAGGGGTGGAGCAGAATCTATTATGCAGAAGTAGCAATCGAAGATCTCAGAAAAAGCAAAACCAAAACTAATTAAAAATGTACTTTTTTTGGGAGGCAATTGGGGTTAAGTGACATGTCCAGGGTCACAAAGTTAGGAAGTGTTAAGTGTCTGAGGCCACAGTTGATCCTTGTGACTTCAGGGCTGATACTCTATGCACTGTACCATCTAACTGTGCGGACTAATTAAAAATATAAACAGGGAAACTAAATTTTGCTAAACAACAAAAATAAATATTAAATATATGCATCAAATGGCACAGCATCTAAATTCTTGATGAAAAAGTTAAAAGTTAAGTAGAAGGTGACAGTAAAAGTATTTATGGGGAACTTCAATTGACAAAAAAAAAAAAAAAAAAAAGAAAGCTGAGTTGGATAAAATTTAGAAAAGTTAGATAAGATAGACGTCAGGAAAATACTAAGTGGGAATAGAAAGAGGTATACTTATTCTCAGCTATGCATGGTACCTTCAAAAAAACTATGTGTGAGGATTTAAAAATCTCACAAACAAATGCAGAAATTTTAAATGCAACTTTTATGTACCATAATGCAATACAAATTATATTTGATAAAGACCTTCTGAAATCTTGGTTAAAAATCAATTGGAAATTAAATAGCATATTCCTAAAGAATGGGTGGGTCAAAAAATAAGTCATAGAAACAATAATTTCATTAAAGATAATGATAACAATGAGATGACAAATCAAAATCTGCGGAATGCAGCCAAAGCATTACTTAAGGGAAAATTTATATCTCTAAAAGCTTACATCAATAAAAGAAGGTAAAAAATACATCAATATTGAAATTTGGCATTCCAATAAAAAAATTAGAAAACAAAAAATTTAAAAACCTTCAATTAAACACCAATATAGAAATCCTGAAAATCAATAGAGATTAACCCAAAAAAGTGCTACATAGACACACAAACACACACATAGCTATTTAAAAAACACAATAAAATAGATGTTATTAAGTTATTTAACTTTTAAAGAAAAAAATCAAATTACAAGTATTAAAAATAAAAAGATGGCTTTTTCAACAAATGAACAAAAGAAATTATGAAAAGATATTCTTAATGATATGCAAAGAAAATTGACAATATAAATGAAATTGAATCTTCATAAAAAAATTCTAAATTGCCCAGATTAACATAAAAGAATATAGAATATTCAAATAGCTTAGAAAAAGAAATTTAACAAGCCATAAATGAATTCCTAAAAGAAAAAAAAAACCTAGGACCAGATAATCAATTTTGAACTTTAAAAGTTTGTACACGTACATACACACAAAATCCAACTTAAGATCAGAAGAAAATCAGAAAATAAGGAATATTTGCAACAAATTTCTATAATGTAGGTCTCATTTCTAATATATTTCAAAGCAATAATCAACAAAATTATTTAGTATTGTATAAAAATAGGAAAACACATCATTGGAACCAATTAGGCATAGAATATGACAAAACAAACATAGGCCTTCATAATTTTGTGCCTAAACTATTTTAGTGGCCTGCTGCTGTGTCTGCTTGCCTCAAGTTTCTCACCACTCCAATCCATTCAATCACTAAAGGGATTTTCCCAAAGCAAAGAAAGGTCTGGCTCCTATCCCCTGCATAATCAATAAATTCCCTGGGCTCCTTGTGGTCTCCAAGATGGAATACAAAATCCTGCTCTGTATTCAATGCCCTTTGTAATTATGCTCTTTACAGGCTCCTTACACTTTTCACCCAGAGATCCAGTGACCCTGGAGTTCTCCTCCTCTTTAGGCATTTCCCTTGGCCATCCTCCAAGCCTGGGATGTTCTCCCTCCTCTTCTCTGCATCCCAACTTCCCAATTAGGATCCCATCCTCTACAATAAACCCTTCCCAATCTGTCTTAATTCTAGTTCCTTCCCTCTTTTAATTACTTCCAGTCTATCCTGTATAGGGCTGGTTTATCATATTTGTTTGGTCTCCCTCATTAGATTATGAACTTCTTGAGGGGAGGCACTGCCTTTTGCCTCTTTTCATATCCATAGTCCCTGGCACACAATAAATGTTTAATAAAAGTTTACTGATTGATTAGTGGTCTAATGTTCAACAATCCAAAAATCCCAAATACTAGGTTACAGACCCACTACAGACAAAAACTGCTGGGAAAACTAGAAAGTAAATCTCACACCACATAACGAAGTAAGTTCTAAATTGATACATGACTTAAGAGATAAATTAGAGGTGTGGGGGAAAAAAAATACCTTTTTTAAAATTATGGATGAGAGAAGAATTCATGACCAAATAGGAGATAGAGAGGACTAACCCCCCAAAAGGGTAATTTTGATTACATAAAATTAAAAAGTTTAAAAACAAAACCAATACAATTAAAATTAGAAGGAAAAGCTTGTTTTAAAGTCAAATGGGTAAATGGTAAAAGGATTTATATAGTCCTTTAAGGTTTTCAATGAGCTTTACAAAATTTTTTTCATTAGATTCTCACAGCAACTGTATAAAATAAGTGCCACTGTTATTCTCATTTCGCAGATGAAGAAAGCAAAAATCAGGGAGTTAGAACAAGCTCAAATCACAAACTAGTAAATATACAAGACACTTATGTGTATGTATTCACCTATACTCTGTGTGTGTGTGTGTGTGTGTGTGTGTGTGTGTGAGAGAGAGAGAGAGAGAGAGAGAGAGAGAGAGAGAGAGAGAGAGAGAGAGAGAGAGAGTGTGTGTGTGTGTGTGTGTGTGTGTGTGTGTGTGTGTGTGTGTGTGTTAGCCAATCCAGGAAAATTGTTTTACTGGGACTTTTTCAATGGGAGCCGAGGGTAGGTCAGAAATGAGAGAATGTGGACCTGAAAATTTAATAAAGTGAATTTTTAATGAAAGTTGTTTTTTTCTATAATATTGTTGTGTGAAATGTTCTTTTAGTTTTTCTCACTTCACTCTGCTTAAGTTCTTGGAGGAGTTTCCCTACTACTAGTGGATTTAAACTGCTTTTTCCAAGGTCATCCTTGATCTCTTTTTTTTTTGCTAAATGGCCTTCTGAAGAAATTAATGAAAAGACACTTCCTAAAAGCACTTATGTACAAAGCACTGTGCTGAGGCTACAGATCAAAAAAGCAAAATCAACTCAGTTCCTGCTCTCAAGGAGCTCTCCTAACAGGAGAGACAAGGCATATATAAGAGGTAATAGCTCCAAGTGACAGGGAAAAGGCCTCACACATCTTAAAGCGCAGAGGTAAAGCATGATATAACTCATCTTTATTGTCATTTCAAGTAATAAATTCTATCTTTTTCTGACAATGAACAGTGTCAAGGATTTTGATGGTTGGAACTTTCTTTTTTCTTCAGTAGCTATGGGAGTTGCACAGTTGTATGGAATGGGGCTGGCAGCATCTTCAGATGAAAATCACCAGGTCCCAAATTCACAGGCTCCCAGGACTATTGCAGGAATTGGGCTGGACACCCGACACTTCCAAATGGGCTAAAGGTACATGTGCTGGGAAAGGTGAGGAGTGGGAAGATGCTGCCAGTCCCAAGGCTTCGTGGCTTTTCTTTTTTCTTTTATAATCTTAATATTTTATTTGTCTAATACATGCAAAGCTTTCAACAGTCACCTTTGCAAAAACCTACCATATTCATCATACTGTGCAAGAATAATCAGATTGAAAGGAAAAAAAACATAAGAAAAAATAAGCAAACCACAACAAAGGGGAACATTCTATGCTTCAATCCATATCAATAATACTTGTTGGCTTTTCTAAATCATCATTCTTCTTTGTAGCAAGTTGCCTGGCTCCTCTTACTGAATACAATTCTCATACCTGGATTTTTGTGATATATTCTCTCCTGGCTCTTCTAGACTTGGTTCCAAGTCTCCTTTAGTGGATCGTTACCTAGGTCCCCACCATTACTCGACATGGCATATCTCAAGGTTCTATGAAGCCCCTTTCTCTTCTCTCTATTATTAATGATCTTAGCCCAGATTCTACAGATTTCACTGTACCTCTGTGTAAATGAATCTCACATCTAAATATCTGATCCTTTTCCTTCCCCTGAGCAACAATCTATTATCAAGTACATGCTGGGCACATATGCCTACATGCACATCCAGAGACAATCTCCACTTCAACCTGTCCAAAACAGAACTCATCACTCACCTTTCCCTCTGAACTCATCCTTCCTCTTCAATGATTTATTGGGGGGGGGGGGGGGGGGAGGAGAGACATCCTTCCAGTCACTCAGATCTGTAACCCTGCTATCAAGCGCTCACTCTGCACACCTCAGTGGCCAATGTCATTTACCTTTCCAAACATCCTCTGCACCTTCCTAGTAGCTACATTTACAGAGGCACCATCCTAGCTCAGATCTCCCTTAAGTAGTGCAAGAGCCTCCTAGAAGGCCTCCCTGAATACAGCTTCTCCCCTCCCTCATCTTATATTCAGTCCCCAGGTTAAGGTTCCACTCCTAAAGCACAGCCCTTCAGAAACTTCCGTGGCCCTATTTCTCCAAGGATAAAAATTCAGTATTTGGCTTCTCAAGCCCTTCTCATTGATTCTAACCTATCTTTCCAGGGTGATCACACCAAAAGTTCCACCTCATCAAGTGACATGCCAAACTGGCTGCTCACTGCTTCCTATCACTAAAGCTTCCTGTTTGGCAGGAGTTCCCTCAAGCCTGGAATACTCTTCCTATTTACCTCTGCTTCTTGGAATCCTTAGCTCCTTCCTACAAGCAAGATAATCTTTTTTGATCATCCCAGTTGTTAGAGCTTCTCTCCCCTCCAAAAAAACCCCAAATTACTGTGTATTTGATATATATTTTCTTTACTTATCTAAGTATGTATTCTAGTCCCAGAGTAGAATGTAATCTCTTAGAAAGTGACTTTCATTGTAATCTTTAAAACCCTCAGTACCTAAGACAGTATCCAAGGCATATAGCTTGATTATTTTTAGGACAGGTAAAGGCTAAATGACAACTTTAAATTAGTGATGTAGGAAATTCTTACGGAGATCTGAAGCTGTAACAGATGATTTGTTATCCATTCCAACTCTAAGATAGATATTTTTTATCTAGCATGTCATTTTACAAGTACTTTAAATTAGTAAATACTTATTAAGTAGTCACTCTCTTTTTGCAGAAGCTGAGAAACTGAGGTTGAGAGAGGTTTATGTGTACAGGTCACCCAGCAAATCCTAAATGGCTTCTAAGGAACATTTTCATGGGACTTTGTTATCATCTGTTATCTTGATGATGATCCATTCAAGAAAGGGAACAAATTCAAACCAAGAAGTTGGTCTGTCTATTGGATTCTCCTAGTCTGGTTGTTCATAGGCTGTCAGGGAAAAATACATTATGATTTTTCCTTGGGGGAAAAACACACATCAAGTGGACAGAAGACATAAAAGTACAGGAAGCTCAGAGAAAAGATGAGTGAAAAGCTGAAGCAGAAGAAACCAGTATGGATTCCAAGAGTGGCCCAGAGAGTGACAGAAAATGGGTTTCTCAAAGCCATTCTGACTATAATCTTCTCTTTGCTAGTTTATAGCTTTCCTGTGTCAGCAGCCATGTCATAAAACACAAGGTTCTCAGTCACTCCATACAAAGGGAGACTCAATCCCACTGACTTAACTGTATTTAATAAAATGCTAATAAAAACTACTAATGAGAAAGAATAATTGAAAAACATTCTTGTTGGTACAATTGGGCTTACTGTGGTCCAGATTCAGACAATAATTTGCCCAAAGGAGGCTCTTGGTTTGTGTCACAGGATTATTCATGTCTGTATGACCTTGGACAAGTAACTTTATTCTCTTCAGTATTTCTCATACTGGGCATTTATATCAAAGATGTTAATGACAAAAAAAAAGGCCTACACATAACAAAATATTCACAGCAATACTCTGAAATAGTAGAAAAATTAGAAACACAATGGGTAACTGGGAAAAAGACAAAAATTAGAAACAAAATGGGTTACTGGGAAAAAGACAAGACAAATTGAAATATATAAATGTAATGAAATACTATTGCGTGTTATAAACAGAAATAATAGCAGTCTCAAGATACAAGCTACATAAGCCTTGTGGAATCAGAGTGATCATGGGATCACAGATTTAGAGCTGGAAAGGGACACTGGAGGTCACGTCATTTTACAGATGAGGACCCCATGGTCCAGAGAAGTAAGTGATATGCCCGATGTCATAAAAGTGCTCAGGTCTTCTGACTCCATCTCGAGGGCTGTCTCCCCTGTACCAAGTAAACAGAGCTTAGAAAGTAGAATCACTAGAACAAAATACACCATGACTACAATCATGAAAGCAATAAAACTAGTAGAAGTCAGGAACATTCATGAAATAAGATGAAAACTATAGAACTGATCATGAACTATATACCTCCTCTTCTTAGTAAAGACAGGAACTATTGAGCATTGCTTAATTTTGCTTGAATCTTTTTCTTTGCTTCAAAGGATTCAACAGGGAAAGAGGTATTTAAAATGGAAATGACTACTGTGTAAAAGCAAAAAGTAGCAATAAAACTCTTTTTAAAGAAAAGCAAGATCCAAAACCAACATTTTTAATGAAGCATATTATAATTATCAAGCAATATATTATACTGAATATAACAGTAAAGTGACAAGACCAGTCTTTCTGCTTAAGGAAAATTATTTAAACCTTAAATGCCTAAAATTGAGTCACAATCTCTACACCCGAATAGAAATTCAGTTCAATCGTATTGCTTTCCTAACAATGAGGACTAAAGAAATAAGCATTTGGGGTTCAGTGTTGTTGTGGTTTTTTTTTGAGGGAACATAAGGAAAAT
Organism: Sminthopsis crassicaudata; assembly: GCF_048593235.1. Taxonomy (NCBI): domain Eukaryota; kingdom Metazoa; phylum Chordata; class Mammalia; order Dasyuromorphia; family Dasyuridae; genus Sminthopsis; species Sminthopsis crassicaudata. The sequence continues at coordinate 107,502,895 of NC_133620.1, forward strand.
GCTGCCTGAGGGCACTGGCTTTGGCTGGTCATTACAGAATATGAGAATACTGAGTTGCCAGAAGAGGAGGCACCAAAAAGCCAAAGAGGTGAAGAGACAAAGAAATCACCCCCCTCTCTAAAGTTGGCCATGGCCCCCAGTCTGCCCTCTGGTCTTCCTCCTCTCCCCAGAAACCAAGAGTCATAGTCCAGGTCCTTATCCTTTCCCAAGGACTGGTTGTGGTAGCAAAAAAAAAAAAAAAAAAAAAGGTGATATATGTGGGGGTTATCATATGCCATTCATTAGTGTGAACAAAAGATGCTTAATCTTAACATATGGTTATACCTGCCAGGTATATATGGTAACGCTTCCCCTGACACCTCTTAATATTTCTCTATCCACCTACTAATGCCTGAAGTTCTAAAAATTGTTCACACTAAAAATAAAAAAAAAAAGTTTTAAAATGCGTATTTATTAATGGAACAATTTAATCTCAATTCTGCCAAATAAATATAGGTCAGCTCAGCCCAATAAGCACAGAACAGATTTCTAGTTTTGAATGGCAAAGAATTCGAGAAAAGGATGGGTGGGTTGTCAGAAAGATGAGAAGAAAAGGATAAAAAAATTTGATCAACTTCAACATTCTGTCTAGGGTATGCCATATTTATCTCAACTGCGCACAAAGAAAAAATATTTGGGGGCAGATTGTTATCTTAGCCTTAAGTGCTCAACTACATAACAAATGAGGGTGCTCAATGCATTTTGGGTTCTCCTTTAAGTAAAATTTTTTTTTTTTTTTAATAAGAATCTTATTCTCCAGATGACTGATTATCAGGTCAGACTATGTTATTCTATCAAATGAGATAGTATTTGTAATACTAATCCATTATGTGTCATATAGATTCATGCCAAGTTGCTGTAATACAATGTATAAAATTTGAAGAGGAAAAATACTTTTGATTAAGGTCTTGTTGAAAGCCATTTACCTTTAGAATTCTCTACTTTCAAAGGATAAAAGCTGGAGGGGGCACCTAGCAGCGCAAGTGGATAGAGCACCAGCCCTTGAGTCAGAGTTCAAATCTGGCCTCAGACACTTGGCACTTCCATGCTGTGTGACCCTGGGCAAATCACTTAACCCCAATTGTCTCAGCAAAAACAAACAAAAAAAGCCAAAGGATAAAAGCTGGTTTAAAAAAAAAAAAAACTTTTCTAATAATAGAGTTTATATCTATTTTTTAACTATTACTAATAATGTCAGTAACTGACTTGTCTATCAGAAAGTAGTCAGTCCAAAGCAATCCCAACAGACGTTGAATAGAAAATGCCATATGCATCCAGAGAAAGAACTAAGGAGACTGAATGTAAATCAACACGTTAGGTTCATTTCTTTTTTCTATTTTTTTAATCTTTCCCATGGTTTTTCCCTTTTGCTCTGATTTTTCTCTCCCAATATGATTGATAAAGGTAACAGGAAATCAAATAAGAAGGGACATAACCAGACTTGGCAGCACAGCAGAAGATGGATTGGATTTAGGAGAGTCTTAGGACAAGGATGTCAACCAGGAATCTACTGCTCTTGTCCATGTAAAAGGTGGTAATGGTCTAGAACGGGGGCTTCGTGCCCATCGGATGCTGTGAAGGTCCAACCAGACTGCCGGGTGTAGGAAGGGTTGGGCTAGGTCCCAGAGAGGAGCTCAGGATGCAGGAGAGCAGATGAAGTCAGTCCCTGGGAGGACAGCTGTGACTTCCACAGTGACAGGGACATTAGGAAGAATAGAGGGTGTAAGGGAATGGATGGCGAGCTCTGTTTTAGACATGTCAAATTTGAGAAACCTATAATATATCAATTTCAAGAGCTATCCAAAGGGTTGTTATGATCTTCTGCATAGAGATAACTGAACAGATGAGATCACCAAGAAAAACAGTCTAGAGGGAAAAGAGAAGGGGGTTCAAGACAGAGCCTTGGAAAATACACACATAATTAATGAACATAACTTTATATATAAAGATCCGATAAAAGAGACTAAAAAGGAATGGCCAAACAGGATAAAAGAGACTAAAAAGGAATGGTCAAATAGGTAGGAAAACCAGGAGTGAATCTAGAAAGGAGAGAGAATATCAAAAGTTACACACAGGTCAAAAAAGATGATTGTGAAAAGTCCATTAGTTTTGGCAATTAAAAGATCATTAGCAACTTTGAAGAGCAAGTTGTATTTGAATGATGAATTTGGAAGCCAAGGTGTAAGAGTTTGGAAGAGAAGAAGTACAAAGCACAGATAGCTTTCTCAAGAAGTTTAGTTGGGAAATAGAAACAATCTGGATGATGGCTAGCAGTGATGTCAACTGAAAAAAGGTTTTTAAGTTTGGACAGTGTGTGTGTATGTATGTATGTATGCGTGTGCATGTGCATGAGCGTGTGCATGTGCATATGTGTGTGGGGGCGGGGTGTGGGGTCTGGGTATGTGGGTGTGTGCTCTTGCGCAACCACAAAGGAAGTCAGTGGGGAGAGAAATTGAAGATTAGAGGAAAGATGGAGTTGCTAGTGGGGAAAATCTACTGGAGAAGATGAGGAATGTAATGAAGAGAGCATATTGATCTCATCATCATAAAAAAAGGAGGATTTGTAGGAGAAGATCTGAGTGATATGAAATATTCATTTTTATTTTACTTTTAAGATGAACAGGTATATTCTAAGTATAACTCTCAAATTATCTTTTAAAAAAGGGGGGAGGGAAGACTAGATTAAAATGCAAATTAATCTATAGTTTAAAAAGAAAAAATGAAGAGAACCACTTTAAACATTGATTTTCAAGATACAGTCTTAGGTCTTCCAATTGGTCCAAAGTGCAGTAGAATATTAATATTTATTATGTGAAAATGCCTATGCTTTAAAATTATAAGTATGTTCAACTTTACCACTTTGGTTGCAAAAGTTATATTATCATACTATTATACTACATTAATTTTGGTGATTTTTAAATAATGACAAGTTGTAACATAATAAAGTTTTCTTATACTGACAATAAAGACAACTGGCCATGTGGTTTTCAGCTTTTGAAGGCAGAGGGAGAATCTCTAGACTAGAAGAATAGCTTAAAGGTTAAAGATATTGTCAAAGTTATTTAGTTATTACTTAAAATTTAAATTAAAAGTGCTTTGGATAAGGAGAGCTTCATTTTTTTCCACTATCTAACACAGTGCCCTATAGATCATAGGCACTTCCAAAAGTTTGTAGAACTGAAATGAAGTCAAGGATCTTAAGTAGTATGGTTTCTTGCTTTTGATTAACTGTAAAACAAATTTATTTAGCTGTATGAAGATGTATTCTGATGGAAGTGGATATCTTCAACATAAAGAAGATCCAACTCACTTCCAGCTGATCAATGATGGACAGAAACAACTACACCCAGAGATGGAACACTGGGAAGTGAATGTAAATTGTTAGCACTATTGTCTATCTACCCAGGTTACTTATACCTTCGGAATCTAATACTTAATGTGCAACAAGAAAATGGGATTTACACACATATATTGTATCTGGGTTATACTGTAACACATGTAAAATGTATGAGATTGCTGTCATCTAGGGGAAGGAGTAGAGGGAGGGAGGGGAATATTTGGAAAAATTAATACAAGGGATAATGTTATAAAAAAAATTACTCATGCATATATACTGTCAAAAAATTTTTATAATTATAAAATTTTAAAAAATAATAAAATTTTAAAAAATTTAAAAAACCCACAAATTTATTTAGCAGCAAATTACAAAAAATTTAATATAGCAGCCAAATAAACAAAGGCTACCAAGTATGATTTGTGACTAAAATTTTTAAACTCCTTTGGCCACCAAGCTGAAGATAAAACAAATGGAAATGTAGCTTCTTGGAAGCTATCATCTCCTTCCTGGGTTTTTTGTCTATTTACCTCTCTGGTTCTTCTATAGTAGGGATGTTTAGATTAGGCACCACCAACAAAAAAAAAAATGGCCTAAAATTCACCACTTACTAAACTTTGTTCTAATATCAATCAGACCCTGTGTGTGAGCTTCCATACCAACAGTCAGTACTATAGTTTCAACTCTCATCTTAACAAGGGTCTCTGACTTTCTTTTCTTGCCCCTTCCCTCCCCAATCTATCCATCACACAATTATCAAAGAGTTATTCCTTAAACAGTAGTCTAACCATGTCATCCCTTGTTCAAAAAATGCTCAAAAAGCTCCAATGCTTTGTTATTGTCTGTAAGATAAAATATGAACTCCTATTTGCACCTGAAAACCTTTCACAATTTGCTATCAGTCAAGCTTTCAAGACTAGCCATTACTTTGTTCACGAACTCTAAAGTCCAAAGTAACCTATTAGTGTTCTGTGCAGGTGACATTCCATCCTCCCTCTCTGTGACTGTACTCTGATATCTCTATATCTTAGAATCCCTAACTCCCTTCAAAGCTTAGTTCACTTGCTACCTTCTGTTGTAGTTCAGTTATTTCATTGTGTTCAACTCTTTGTGATTCCAGGGACTTGTCCATGCGATTTTTTAGGCAAAAATGCTGGAGGGGTTTGCCATGTCCTTCTCTGGTTTGTCTCCATTTCACAGATGAAGAACTGAGGCAAAAAAGGTTTAAGTCTCTTGCCCAAGGTCACATAAATAGTTTGAGACTACATTTGAACTCAGATTTTTCTCACTAGAGGCCTGATAGTCACCACCTGGCTGCCGCATTCCCCTTCCTACCTGGGGTCTTTCCTGAGCCTCCCAGCTTCCAGGGCCACACAGTCTTTCCAAAATGATTTTGTACTTACTTTGTGCATGTTATGTTCATTTAAGAGGGTACTTGTTATTTTCCCTGACAAAGATCAGGGGCTATTTCATTTGTCTTATGTTCAAGATCTGACACAGTAGTTACTTTGTTTATTAATTAATTTTAAAGAAGCAGCACACATTAATCTGTCATCAATACATCTTCTTTCTCCTGGTGATTTATAAAGACATATTACCCAAAAGAAATTCCATTTAATTTCTCTACTTGCCAACAAAGCTATCTGTCTTTACCTCAGTATGGCAAATCTGGTTTAAATAATTTTTCTTTTTCTGACTATCTAGGTTGCCTTAAGGCAAAAAGAATGAGAGAACATGCATGTATTTTCAAGCCAAATTGTATGTACCAAGCTCTATGTACTCAAGTCTAATTATTCCACTATTAATAAATAATAAACCTTCTTAGAAATATATCAATTTAGAGAAATTAAATATTACCTCATAGACATTACATTAGCTCATATAAATCCTTTTCAAATGACAATTAAAAGTAATCATAAATTGAGAAAGTAGTGACTTTTTTTTTGAATTTTTTCACTTCCCCTCTTTCCCCCAGACTTTGTTATTTTAAATTTGCTTAAACTTCTTAAAAATGCTTTTTCTTAAATGAGAATAGAATGTTTTTTTTTGTTTGTTTGTTTGTTTGTTTTTTGAGGCAATTGGAGTTAAGTGACTTGGTCAGAGTTATCCACCTAGGAAAAGTTAAGTGCCTGAAGTCATATTTGACCTGAAGTCATATTTGAACTCAGCTCCTCCTGTCTTCAGGGCTAGTGCTCTATCCACTGTGCCACCTCGCTGCCCCAGATATTATACTCTTTAAAACAAGTCATACTCAAGATACTACTAAGTCATAGACCTAGTTAAGACATATTTTCCTAAAGCATGCAGTATAAAGCAATCAAATACTCAAAGTGACTTTGAAATATGTGTTTTTCATTAATTTACTGCATGTGATGTGGCTTCATGTACTATATGGGAGCAACTACAGGAGTAACATTGTATGTCCCAAATTCACAGAGGTAAAAGGACAGAAAAATCAAGATTCACTTCAGGATGCCAAGGTATGTGGAGGCCCATCATAAAGAGGTCATTATTTTGGTTCTTTAACAAAGATAAATGTGCAGCCATAGCAATTTTAAGTTGGTTCCAAATACTATATGATTTTAAACTACATTAAAAATAATGTGACAGTATACACAAAAAAGCATTGAATTTGGGATCAGAGGTCCTGGGTTCAAGTCATTGGGCTCTGACACACCCATGTGATCCTGGAGAAATTAGCAAAATTCTCTAAATATCAATCTCTTTAGCTATAAAATAAAGAGGCATGATGAAATGAATGTTTAAGCCCCTTCCAGCTCTAAATATTAAGATTTGATGGATTCATCCTTAAAAGACGAAAAGTAGAGACATTCTCTTACCCATATGGTAAAGAAAAAAAATTTCTAACATTTTATTCATAACTTAAACAATAGCTAGAGGAAATCAGAGAAATACAAGGAACATATGAGCAGAGAAATGTTTTACCAAAAGAAAAAAAGTATTTTTAAAGAAGCTGGATGTAGAAAGAATATTACTTCATTATCACACAGATCAGATTAGTTTCACTTTTTGAAGGGCTGGAGGCATCCAAAGTATTTGAATCTCATGGGTAGCACGTGTATGGATACTAATACATGAGTTTCTTCTCTTTTACCTTAATAGTCAACTCTTTATACCAGAATCAGAAAGAAAAAGAGGTATTTCTACAATCCATAAGCACTTCCGATCGTCTTATTAGAGACTATACTCTTATTTTGCTCCCAGTTCTTTTCAGTCGATTAGATTCAATATTAAGTACTCATGAAGTACAAACATCAAAGAACTAACTTCTAACTACCTGGTAACTTCAGGATGTCAAGATAAAGATACCCATGACAAGGAGAACCCTCTGTGGTGAACTTATGAAAGATAGCTACCACCAGGCAGAGTCTGACACAGCTGAAAATCAATGTACAGCAACTAATCTTGGGGTACAGTGAGGATTTAGTCAGTGTATCCTGCCCAGAAGTTGCAAGAAAAAGAAAGAAAATACAGTTTCCTTCCTCCTAATTTCAGTCACCATTATAGCTCAGGGAATTCAAAGCTGAGACAAACATGTGACAGCGAATAGCAACCTATACCACTTAAGGAAACAGATACACTAGTGAAATCACAGATCCATTTGAGTATTTCCATTTATGCAAAACACAAGGCTGGGCTCCAAACAAACAAACAAAAAAACTTCTACTCTCAAAGAACTTACATCCTTATTGTGGAAGGCTTGAACATGCTATACAATACAACTTGGATTAAAGGAACATATCAAATATATGAAGAACTTTTCCCCCTTCCCTGACCACGGCAATAATCAGTCAGAGCAGAAGTGGTATCCATGTTATCACATCTAACCTCTCTCAGACACACGCCTCAGGTACAAGCCCACCTCTGCACATCAGCTGCATGACCTTGGGCAAGACACCTAACCTAAACATCAGTTTATCTTTTAAAATAAAAAATAATATTTGCACAGAATGTGTATTTAACAGGGTCATTGTGAGAAAAATATTTTGCAAACTTTACCAGTCAATTCTTTTAAAACTTTATTTACTAAATGCATAAAATCTAAATATAGACAAGTTAAAAATATTTACAGAATTTTTTTTTCAACACACAAGACACAATCTTTATATAATTTTCCTCTAGACATTTACAGAGTGAGCTCAGATGATAAGCATGAAGTCATTCAGAGCTTTTTCAATACTTAAAAAAATCCAGTTTCATTAGCTTGAGGATCACTTAGGAAGGGACTGCAACTCCTCTAATCTAATCAAGTTTGTTTTTTTTTTTTGTTTTTTTTTTTTTTTGAGAAATGACAAAAAACAAAAATTAAGGGAAAAACCTCACAGCAGCTAGAGACCATCCTTCTGGTGATAAATGGCTCTGAACCTAGGCTTTCTTGGACAACAGGGATTACCAGGACCTGATCATACACTGTCAGAGCCCAGGCTCCACAGGTACAGCCTCAACATTATGACCAACTTTATGTTGTGACTTCCAAGGGGAGGTTTTACAAAACAAGTTAGCAGAAGATCAAGATAAGCAAGCTTACCATTAATTGGAGGGAAAAAAACTCTATTTGGCTACTACAAGAAAAGTAAAAAGCAGAGTCTAGGCCTAACTGCTTCTACAGTAGGGTAGGGGCAAAGACAACAGCTCATAAAAAGGGGGAGAAAGTGCATCTCTATACTCAAGAAGCCGTCTGAGGACAGAAGGAGAAAGCCAGGGGGCACACAAGCTGGGCCTGGAGGCAAGACGACCTTGAGTTCAAATCTGACCTCAGACACTTATTTGCTGTGTGAACCTAGCAAGGACTTAACCTTCTTTGGCTCGGTTTCTTCATTTGTAAAAATGAGCTAGAGAAAGAAAATGACAAATCACTTCACCATCCTTACCAAGAAAACCCTCCATGGGGTCACAAAGAGTCTGACACAGCTGAAAGTGCCTGAACAACTCCTCTCAGGGTACAGTGAAGATTTAACCAATGTGCCCTGTCCAAAGGATGAAGAAAAAAAAAAAAAGGGCAAAGAGAATATACTTTCCCTTCCTCCTAATTTCAGTCATTATTAATGCTCTGAGAATTCAAAGCTGAAGCAAACATGCTTTTGTTTTACAGAATCATTCACTTACCTAATCCTTACCCATGAGATACTTTTAGGTATCTGAGGAATGCATATGAGTTAGAATCCAGTTTATACATTTGAACATTTCATTTATACTTTTAAAAATTCTAAATACCTCATGTTTTACAAAAGCATCTCTTAAAATTTCAAATGACAAAAATAAAATGGATTTGGAAATGGATGGGGAAAGATGCTGCTTAATAATAAAGTATAATGCACCTGTACAACTTGCTTAAATGTTATTTTCCTAAGGAAAGGCTGAAAACTTATACTTAATGTTTACATATTAAACATTTGGCCCAACCACTTAAAGAGTAAAATTTTTTCTATCATCCACTAAAAGTAAAGGCATCTAAGCAGACAAATGAGTTCACTAAAATTGATTTTTCTCAAATTTGAATGGTAAGGTTTTTTTTAAACTTAAGATTTCCACACTGATTTCAGTTTCCCATTTAATATATAATGTTATTCTGACATCTTTAGAGACCTTTAACAAAAAGAGCAACTATTCTCTTTAGAATGGAATTGTGTATCTACTAAGTCTAAAAGCCCTAAAGTAACATCATTCCATTCAGGAAACTTATGCATAAGTAGTAAGGAAAGGAAAGAAACAACTTTTCACCTCACAGCAGATTTCATTAACCTCCTGAAATGAATGGGAGAAAATAAAGATGTAATTCCCAGGGATAAAAATTTAACATTTAAGATTCTTTTTTAGGTAGACAACCTTTCCAAATCAATACCTGATTAAACACATTTCTTTGAATACAACTGGGGCTTTCAATAAAATTATATTTTTGTGAGATTTTTTTTTCTGTTGCAATAAGGTTTCTCTCTAACTGAGCTACCCAAAGAGCAAGGATTTTTATTATCAGAAAAGCCAATTTAAAATGCAAACTATAAACTTTATAAAAAATTCCATATTTAAATAAATCAAACTGATCAAGTTGTCAAAAGCAACAGTACAACGTACAGCAGATGCTTCATAGAAACTAAAATATGCACATCATGCCAAGACTATTTTCCAAGCAGGTGGCAAAAGAAACCACATAGATCTGCCATCAGCAGGGAGAGACATTCCCAAAAAAATATGCTTAAAATACACTGGCAGCCACGCTGTGGTCAAAGGATGATCTCCACTACTCTCCTTAAGAGTTTCAAGGTCAATACTGAATTAATTTTGTCAGCCTTACCATCATGCCAATTCTTCCATACACACACAGATATACAGATACACACACAAGCTAAGAAGATTGCAGCAACTTCATTGTGTTTAAAGACAGTGAACCTCAAGATCCATAACTTTAGTTAGGTGAACTTATTTACAACAAGCAATATGAAGCATTGTGAACAGGAGATTAAAACCAGCAATTCCATGGAGCATACCTGGGAAAGCTCAAGCTATTCCAGGCAAAGCAATTCTAATACTGCAGGGCAACTTGGCAAGAATTCAGCACCACTGGTCAGAGCTTCACTTTTCTAACACCAGCTCTACTGCCACTATCTCTCATAAAAAGCACTGGAAGCTCACCTAGGATCTCCAAAGAGTATGAGCATCTTAAGGCATATGATAAGGAATCACCAGATTAAAATTATCCCAGGGGCTTCAGCTCTTGCAAGTGCCTTTGCTGGAAAGTGAAAAACTTTCATCTGGGACAAGACAAATGCTCTGATACAGCAAGAGTCTGCTCAGACTTCATAAAGATTGAATGTTGTCAATCCTTTTTCTTGTAAATATGGATAAAATCTGCAGATACAGCCTGGGCAGAAAAGAGGAAGATAAACAATTTAAAAGGGAAATTGTGGTAGTGTTCTGCTCTACATGGTACCCATCTCCTCTTGCCACTCTCAAGCTATGAGCATACAAAAATTATTGATTACACATTTTGATGTATCCCCTACAAGTCTCTTTCAGCTCAAAAATGTAAGAATCTAAGACATGAAAATCCATTAAGAACAACAGTAAGAAACTCTGAAATTTAAAAATATGATCAGATAAATAAACATTTAGGAAGGAAAAGATGTTAAGGAAGGAAAGGAAGAAGGAAGGAAGGAAGGGAAGAAGGAAGAGAAGGAAGGAAGGAGAAAAAAGGAAGGAAGGAAAGAAGGAGGGAGGGAGGGAGGGAAGGAAGGAAGGAAAGAAGGAGGGAGGGAGGGAAGGAAGGAAGGAAAGAGGGAGGGAAAGAGGGAAGGAAGGAAGGAAGGAAGGAAGGAAGGAAGGAAGGAAGGAAGGAAGGAAGGAAGGAAGGAAGGAAGGAAGGAAGGAAGGAAGGAAGGAAGGAAGGAAGGAAGGAAAGAAGGAAGGAAGGAGGGAAGGAAGGAAAGAAGGAAGGAAGGAAGGAAGGAAGGAAGGAAGGAAGGAAGGAAGGAAGGAAGGAAGGAAGGGAGGGAGGAAGGAAGGAAGGAAGGGAGGGAGGAAGGAAGGAAGGAAGGGAGGAAGGAAGGAGGGAAGGGAGCGAAGGAAGGAAGGAGGGAAGGGAGCGAAGGAAGGAAGGAGGGAAGGAAGGAGGGAAGGGAGCGAGGGAAGGAAGGAGGGAAGGGAGCGAAGGAAAGAAGGAGGGAAGGGAGGGAAGGAAGGAAGGAAGGAGGGAAGGGAGCGAAGAAAAGAAGAAGGGAAGGGAGGGAAGGGAGCGAAGGAAAGAAGGAGGGAAGGGAGGGAAGGAAGGAAGGAAGGAAGGAAGGAAGGAAGGAAGGAAGGAAGGAAGGAAGGAAGGAAGGAAGGAAGGAAGGAAGGAAGGAAGGAAGGAAGGAAGGAAGGAAGGAAGGAAAGAAGGAAGGAAGCGAAGGAGGGAAGGGAGCGAAGGAAAGAAGGAAGGAAGCGAAGGAGGGAAGGGAGCGAAGGAAAGAAGGAAGGAAGCGAAGGAGGGAAGGGAGCGAAGGAAAGAAGGAAGGAAGGAAGGAGGGAAGGAAGGAAGGAAGGAAGGAAGGAAGGAAGGAAGGAAGGAAGGAAGGAAGGAAGGAAGGAAGGAAGGAAGGAGGGAAGGGAGCGAAGGAAAGAAGGAAGGAAGCGAAGGAAGGAAGGGAGCGAAGGAAAGAAGGAAGGAGGGAAGGGAGCGAAGGAAGGAAGGAAGGAAGGAGTGAAGGGAGCGAAGGAAGGAAGGGAGCGAAGGAAGGAAGGAAGGAAGGAGTGAAGGGAGCGAAGGAGTGAAGGGAGCGAAGGAAGGAAGGAAGGAAGGAGTGAAGGGAGGGAAAGAAGGAAGGAAGGAAGGAAGGAAGGAAGGAGGGAGGGAGGGAGGGAGGGAAGGAAGGAAGGAAGGAAGGAAGGAAGGAAGGAAGGAAGGAAGGAAGGAAGGAAGGAAGGAAGGAAGGAAGGAAGGAAGGAAGGAAGGAAGGAAAGAAAAATATATAATATAGAATTTTGAGAGTCAACGTACAAAAGTTCTAGGAACAAAAGACATTCAAAAACAGAAAAAAGGATACTGCTTTTCACTTATCCCTACAAAAGTCCAATTCAAAGTAAAGTGGCCCTATTCCAAAACCCTGTGAAAAGTAGAAATGGAATTTTGTACTGTGCATTAAAAAATGATCTCTAGCACGAGTTTGTGACAAATTCTGTTAACTATTTGTATTAAACTTCCTAAAAAGACAATATAGTATAAAACAGTTTAGGGGGAAAAATGCAAACACAAGGACAAAACACATTTTAATAACAGTTTGTGATGACTATTGGCACATTAAATTATTATACTTCATAAAATAAATTTTTAGGGGCGGCTAGGTGGCACAGTGGATAGAGCACCAGCCCTGAAGTCAGGAGGACCTGAGTTCGAATCTGGCCTCACACACTTAACACTTCCCAGCTGTGTGACCCTGGATGAGTCACTTAACCTCAATTGCCTCAGGGGGAAAAAAAACAAAAACCACCACCCTACACTTGGGTGTTACTGTTTGACCTAAGCTAAACTTATCTTTTACAATGGACAATAAGCTTAATTCTTAAATGCTGCCGTAGGCCCTGTGCTTTAAGTTGCAAACCACAGTTTTTTGTCAGCTTATTTTCTGAAGACCCATTCTGATAAGAAGCATTTAATCATATTATGTATTTTATGTTTTCTCTTTTTCTGCATTATAATCTACACATACACATGTTTAAGATGATGTTCACCACACAGCTGCACAGTCCTGACCTCCAACAAATGCTTAGCTTCCTAAAATAAAATGCAATTCCAATTGTCAAAATTTCTTAAGTTTACAATTATTCTATTTATTTTAAACTGTATTACATCGACATAAAATTGTCTACAAGCCCGAGGACTTCGCTGCCCACTCAGGCCTTGCCTTAAAAGCTGTTCTCGTCGCGGACAATGGGTAAGGATGCTCGCGCTCTTACCTGTGTAGCCGGCGCACCAGCCCCACGAGGCCACCATGGCCAGGAGCCACTTGTACATGAGCCCTTCGATGTACCAGAACTGCTTCCTGTCCAGCACCCGGAGAGGCTGCAGGATCAGGATGTAGAGGACGTAGGATGGAATGGCGACCAGGTTGTTCATGACCATGAAGAGGAACCTCAGGAGAGCTTTCACAAAGGTCACGCATAGCCAGGGCACTTCTTCCAAAGACAGAGCCATTCTCACCCACAAGTCTGAAGCCTCCTCCTGCAGAGCAAGGAATAGACACTTGGGTGACCGGCGGGTCCCGGAGAGTGTGGAGCCTACCAGGTGGCTATCTACCCAGAGCTCCGAGGGAAATGGGGGGCGGGGGCGGGAGGAGGGCTCTGGCAAGGTCAGGGCGCTGCGGAGGTACGGGGTCATAGTATATTTAGCACACGTGAATGCGAACTCCAAGCACACATAACTAAGCTGCCCGCCCCTGCTCATCTTTATTACAGCCTTGGACTTTGCCAAATAATAACAAAGCCCGCGAGTTCGCTCGCATCTCCCACCTTTCCGGTAGGCGCGCGCCCGAGGTGCCCCCGCAGTCCGGGCCTCCACAGCGCAGTCTAAGTGGGCACAAGTCCCCGGCCGCCCCCAGGACCCTGACGTCCCCCGGGAGGACGGTTAATCCGCTCCGTGCTCGCTCTCCAAGAGGCCGCCGGAGGGAGGAGGACGGGGACTGGATGGGCAAGGACAGAAGGTGGCCGGCGGAGAGTGCGGGGCAGGGAGAGGCTAGAGGTGTTTTATAGCGGACTAAGGGGGTGGGGATGGAGGGGAGCTAAGAGGGAGGAGCAAGGCGATGAAAGGAGGGAGCGGGGACGCGGAGGGGACGGGCCGAGCCCCTCACTCACCTTCCGCAGCCCGGAGGACGGGCAGCCCAGGGCTGGAGAGAGAGGTGGAAGAAGCGCGGGAGGTGGAGGAGAAGGCGGAGGAGGGGCTGGGGTCTGCGGAGCCGGGAGCCGGCTGCTGGGGGCCCGATGCTGCGGGACGGCGGCGGCGGCTGTCCCCGGAGGAGGAGTCGGGGTCATGGACTCGGCGGCGGCCGATTCGGCCCGGGGCGCGGCGGCGGCCTCTCACTCCCCTTCCAGCTGCCTGTGGAGAGATGGAGGCCAGTGGGACCGAGAGCCGACCGGTCACCGGGGCGGGGTCCCATTCAAGCCGGGGGCGGGCAAGGGCTTCGGGAAAGCCAGCAGACACCCCCGGGGCCGCCGCCCGCCCCCCGCCCCAGGGCCTAAGGACCCGGGGTCCCTCCTCCTCGGCCCCCCCCGCCCCTCCTCCCGTGACCGGCGGCGGCGGCTCTGGCTTCCTCCCAGAGGACAACGAGGAAGACCTCTCCCCCTCCCTCGCTCCCCTCCCCCACCGCCAACGCCTCCAACCGTCCCCGCACCGGCCGCCGCCGCTCCGAGCCTGCCCTCCGGATCCTCCGGGCCGGGCTGCTCCGCGCTCCCCGGCTCTTAATTCTCCTCCCCCCCTCCCCCGCCCTGACCCCCGATCCCCGCGCGGCCCCGAGGGCGGGGAAGAGCCGAGGCTATACCTCGGGCTGGCCTGGCCCCTCGCCGGGCTGCGGGGGCGAGAGGAGCCCCGAGAATTCATCGCCCGCGGCGGCTCTGGGCGACCTGTCGGGCGTGGACCCCGGCCTCGGGTCGCGCTTGGTGCCCACGGCCCGCTAATAGCCGGAGACTCTACGGGGGAGCGGCGGCAGAGGCGACGGCGGCAGGAGGAGGAGGAGGAGGAGGAAGCGGCGGGAGCCCAGACTGCGGCGAGCGCCGCCCCCAGAGCGCCCTCTAATGAACAGCCGGGCCTCCGCCGCCGCCGCCGCCGCCGCCGGCCACCCTGCCCGTTGCCCTCGCCTCCGCCCCGCGCACGAGCCTCCCCGAGCCCGCCGAGGGCCCGGGCCAGGCCCGCGGCTAATTAGGAGCTGTCACGGCGCCAGGCGGCCGGGGGGCTCGCCCACACTCTCGCGGCTGCCCTCTGGGCTGGAAGCAACGCCGAGAGCCTGGGCTGGCCGCGCGCCGCCAGCGGGAAGAAAAGGGGGCGGAAGGCCACCAACCCCCCCCGCAGAGTGTGACCAAACAAAGTCCGAGCGGCCACAGCCGCCCTCTCCCCCTCCCCCCGTCCCGGACCGTGCTCCGGGCTGCCTAAACGCGCGCTCGGGCCGTGAGTCACGGCCCCGCGGCCTCCAGTGGGAAGTGCCTCGGGGAATTCGACCCCGCTCCTCTTCCCTAGAAATTCCTCCCCTTTCCCCAAGAAATCCACAAGCCCGAAGGGGACTGCTTTCAGGCTGTAGGAAGCAAGGAGCCTGGAATCATGGAATCCCCATTCAATTTCAACACATAACAAGGGCTTAATACGTGCCAGCCGACGAGTCGGTTGGAGAAGACCCGCAGCAAGATGCCCTGTCTCCTGGGGCACCAGCCGCGGCAGCGCTCCCTCCCCCCGCCGCTGGGCCCGAGCGGGGAGCGTCCCCCCACGGGCCTTTCCCATCCCCAAGGCTCCAAGTGCAAGGGCTGGACTGTCCTGGGGCGTGGAGGGAGCAGAGAATACTCCCGAGGCGTTCCCAACTCCCTAATCGTCCCAATTTCCTCCTTTACGGGGCTCTGACTCTGAGCAGGGAAAGGGAGCCGGCTTCCTCTCTCTGGGACCTCCTGAAACAGGTTATATTGCTCCCAGTGCCCAGTTGACCCAAAGGCAGGAAGAAAAAACCCATCTACCCATTTCAGAGATGTTAAAGAACGCACGTGAGGCTCGGGTCCGGGGTCTGGCTCTCAATTTCTCTTTAGCCCAGGGTGTGCAATGGAGACTCGGTACCGAGTATTACAGAAGGAAAACAAAGAACCGCATCCAGAGCCTTCTAGAAGATAGTGATCTGAAGGAAAACCAGAGATAAAGGCCTTGGTGGTTCTCCGTCATATTGTCCTTTGCAAGACTCACCAGGTTGTTTAAGTGAGCTCTAAGGATTATTTGTGGATTATATACAGGAATGTGAAATGACAGGGACTTTATAAAGCTCAAACTCCCTCAAGGGAAGGGATGTATGTAAAATGACAGCTAATTAAGGAGAGATTTGGGACTAGGGCCGAAGTCTAGAGGTCTTTCTACTTCACCACCTCAGACAGGGCCATCTACCTCCTGCAGGTCCCCTGAATTTTGTATCCCAGGGTTTGTATTTAATAAATGCTTAATAAGCCCTTGAATCCCCATTTCCATATTCTAAACACCTCGTGGAAGAGGGGTGTCTACAACAAGGCATAGATGACACTGCAAAGGAAAAGGCGGAGGATTTCATTGGAGGAGTGGGGGAGATAAGTATATAAGGTAAGGCTTCTGACGGCAACTGAGCTAAACTGACAAAGATTTCAAAAGGCTGATAGGAGAAAATGCCTTAAGGTCCCAGATTAGAGCCTAGAGCTCTCTGAGAGCTAACTCTTCTCATTCTGCAGTTCCAGGGAAGTTAAATGATGTAGGGAGGGGCACATAACCCAGATCTGTAAGAATTTGCTTTCTGGATCAGACTCCCAGTGGTCCTCAGACTTTTTAAAGAGGGGCCAGTTCACTGTCCCTCAAACTGTTGGAGGGCGGACTAGAGTAAAAACAAAAACTCACACTGTCTCGGGCCCTCAGCCCATTTGCCAGAACCCGCATCTGGCCCGAGGGCTGTAGTTTGAGAACCACTGCTTTTATCCATGTTCAACTTCATCCTATCCCCTGTTTTCTTCTACAACTTATCACCACTTCCTCCCTTTTAAACTTATGTTTTCAATTAATAATCTATTATCTTCACCCTTCTCCTCATTGAGAAGGTGGGGGGGGGACCCTTGTAACAAAACATAATTAAGCAAAATAAATTCCCACACATGGTCATACTTCAGAAAATAACTTATTCTGTACCCTGAATCTATCATGTTTGTCAAGGGATAGCATGTTTCATCAGTCCTCTGGGAGCTATAATTAGTCACTGCATCCATCAGAGTTCTTATAGTTTCAAAATTGTTGTTATAGGGGCGGCTAGGTGGCGCAGTGAATAGAGCACCAGCCCTGAATTCAGGAGGACCTGAGTTTAAATCTAGTCTCAGACACTTAACACTTCCTAGCTGTGTGACCCTGGGCAAGTCACTTAACCCCAGCCTCAGGAAAAAAAAATTGTTATAATTGTTAGTATGTATAATTTGTTCTGCTCATTTCACTTTGAATCAGTTCATATAAGTTTTCCCAATTTTCTATGAAACTATCCTTTTCATCATTTCTTACAGTATAATAATATTTAATTAATATCATAATGTATCTTCAGTTCATTTAATGGGAATCCCTGTAGTTCCATTTCTTTACCACTACAAAAAGAGCTGCTATATTTTATACACATAGGTCCTCTTTTTTTGATGTTTTTGGGATGTAGGCCTAATAGTAACGCCTTTCCTCTTAACCTGGAGTCCCCATGGGATGATTCATACTCTTTCCTTTTTCCTGTTCCTTGAAAAAACACAATACTTCTAATTGTTCTAATTGTATTACTAAACCCTAAAAGAAGGCTTGTTCATCCTTTTTATTTTTCAAAGAGGATCAATGACAATTGATAGGCAGAATAATATGTAGTAATCAACCTTACTCTCCTAGAGACATTGAAGCCCCGTGGCAGGACACAAGTCAAGATGACCAACAATGATCCTGGATGCCTTGGTGCTTTCAATGCCTGACCAAGCACTAAGCATCCCACAGTGCCCACTTCAGCCCAACATCTTGGGACAAATTGTCCTTATCCACCCTTTCCACCGGGGGAGAGGGAAATTCACGGGCTTGAAATGATATCCCCCTAACTCAGATTTGAGGTCTGCTGTTTCCCTCACACACAGCAAAGGTGCTAGTCCTTCCTGAAAACCCCACATACCCCACAGATTAACAGACATAGGATTAGAAATTATAAAATTAACATTTTCAGGTTTATCTAATCTTTACATTCATTCATGGTACTACACACAAAGTACAAAGAATCAGGTCTTCAGACGTCCAAATTCTTTCTCTTGCCTTGCTGAAATTCTTCAGCATCTTGAGTGTCAGATGCTTACTCTGTAGCCCCCATGACCTACAGTCCCTGCCTGTAGCAAAGACTTGATGCTTGTTGACTGATTGTCCTGCTTGTGGCAGACTCTCCAACAGATTCCAAGCTTGGGGCTGACCCAGATTCAGTTTGTCAAGATGATTAGCTGGACCTCACTTTCCTTAGCCATTGAGTGAGCATTGCCCCTGGTAAGCTGAGGCCTGGGAAAGAGCTTAATTTAGAAAGGCCCAGGTCATTCCTTGCATCCCACATCTTGCCGGTCATCTTGCCGCCTGTCTTGCCACTAGGCTTTGATGGATGTGGAAGAGAGAGTAAGGTGGATAACTTTTTGAAACTGCCTCATCTAAATCCATTCATGAGCAAATCCAGATATCACCATCATGATGGCATTGGTCCTCTTCAGTAACTTACCTGGGAGTCACAGGGCTAGTAATAGCTGAGGCCATACTTG
The DNA here is from genome assembly GCF_048593235.1 of Sminthopsis crassicaudata. Classification (NCBI taxonomy): domain Eukaryota; kingdom Metazoa; phylum Chordata; class Mammalia; order Dasyuromorphia; family Dasyuridae; genus Sminthopsis; species Sminthopsis crassicaudata. The sequence goes on from NC_133620.1 coordinate 107,521,265, forward strand.
AACTCAAAACACTGAATCTTCCGGGCTTCAGAATGTCCTTCAATGATGTGGGGAATTCCTTTTATCAGATGGATCTACTGAGAATCAAAGAGTGGCCTGAGGCAGAGTGACTTGCTCACAAGCAAACTGCCAGGATATTTCAGAGGCAGGACTTTAATCCAGATTTTCTTGACCCCAAACCTGGCTGTCTCTCCACGCTACACATCCCACAGCACAATGTGCTACACAATATACTGTGGGGGTCCATAGAGAAATCTTAAGGAAGCCATTGAAAATTACTTTTAGATGCTATTCCTGGTTTATAACTGATAGGTTACAGCCCATTATCTCATAGAGTTTCTATTGTATTGCCCTAAATGTATTTATTACATTTCACTTATTTCAGTTGAAATTTATCTGCTTTTTTACCTATTCAGCTTCATGACATCTTTCTGCAATGACTCTCATTGTTTAGAACAGTACTAATTTAGCACAGGCTGCAGAAAAATACTATACAAATACTTTTGCTAATAATTATAAATCTGAAGTACAGCCGTTCATACTTTTGTGGATTCCTGGAGAGCAAGGATCTGAAGTGTTCAACTATTACAGAAACTATGTTCCTTAACTGTAGAGTCAGATAACAATAAATCAAGTGTTGCAAACCTTCAGACATTCCTAGAGGATGAGGAATATATTTCAGACACTCATCTTGTTGCTATACACACTAATAGTGTAACATTTCTAAAACTCCAGTCCTTATATTTATTTGAAGCACAAATAGATATTCCTTTGTGTAGAAATATGACTCCAATATTGTTTTCCTTATGTCCCCAGCTACTTGAAAACAATCCAATCACATTTAATTCTACCCATCTTGTTCACATGGGTATTGCCAATTAGGTTTCAACCAAGGAGAGGTTCCCTTGGGCAGAAAAGTCCTTCAGGACCCTCTCTTCCTCCTAGTGGCAATTATAAACCAGATTTCACCTACTTGTCTGAATTCAGCACTGAACTTGTAATAAGCAATTCCTCCCAGTGTTATTGTCAGGCAGGATTCCTGATCAATGATTCCATTGAGTTACTGTGACTTTTCACATGGCTCCATCACCACCAATACCCCACTATATTCAATAATTAGAAAACAAACAGCATAGAAATGAATATTTCAGAATGTTTCTGCTTCCAAGTTGCACAAATTTTTTGTTTCAAAAGAAAATGAATGTACATGTAAATTATATATGTCTAATTTTTGTACATTGTGTTGCTTCCTTCAGTATCATTTCTAGTGATCATTTTATGTTAAAAATATACAAGTTTATAGCCTTTATTTTTTTTACTAATACTAGATAAATAGTGATTGAATCTACTTTTAGCTATGTACTTCCCTTCCTCAATTCAATAAATGTTTATTAAGACACATGGAAAGCCCTGGAAATAGTAAGATAGATACAACACAAACAGTATTGTGAAGTTTGAAAATTTAATAGAAAATAAATACATTATTATGTAACCCATATTCCACTCATCAAGTACTCACATGATTTCAGGTCCAAATTGTCTCTGCGATATCTGAAATTAAGAATTCCTAAAATCTGTCAAATCCCGTTGTTCAGTTGTCCACTGTACCAACAGAACCTAGGCTAAACATTTCTTTGAAATAGCAATATTTAGTTGAAATGCAAACATATAATAATAATGGAAAGATCTTCATACATATTCATGAATGAACTCACATCTCCTTTCCCTTCAGAGTCTTTGGGATACAATCTCCAAAACAGCCTGTGGTATATCAAGAAGTTCCAGCTATTGGTTCTGATAGGCCGTTATGGTTCAAAACCAGCTTCCTGACCCCCACTCCATATATGATACTCATTTTCTTGTTCCATATTTCCATGTAGTATTTGGCTTGCTTTGCTTCCTAAATTGCTTTATTTAGTTTATTGTAATCTTCTTGTAGCCTTTTCCTTTTCCCATGTTGTCCTTTGAAAACAATCAATCTAATGTCCCCAAAACTCAAGTGCAAGTCATTTAATCAGTAAATTTATGAATCACCTACTATGTGCAAAGTACAAGAAGTACTCATTTGAGGGATATAACAGAAAATAGACTAACTGCAGTGAATAATCGAGAGGAAAAAAAAACCGTTAATTTTTCTCTAATGGTTTTCAGTGAACTAGAATATCTGAGAGAGAGTCCCATTTGGAAAAAGTCACTACTAGATCCTTGCAAATGTAAAAAAAAAAAAAAAAGTAAAAATAAAAACAATCCTAGTTAAAAACTCATTGTCTAGCAATCCTTCCAGGGCTACTTCTCCAATTCTTAATCATGGGAAATAGATCCCTAGAAGGTCAGTCCACTACTACCACTTAAGTTCTGAAGATCTGAGTTTCTCATACTATAGCTCATAACCCACTAGAGTGGTTCCAAATGATAGCTAGCACACTTAATTAGCTAATTTTAGCCAAGCTATATAATTAGATTTGATATGACATTTCTCCTAACAGTAGATTCAGTTATTATTTACCTAGTGTTAGTAAAAAAACAAAACAAAATAAAAAAATCCCAAAACATGAAGACTATAAACTTGTATACTTTTTAATATAAAATGATCATTAAAAATGATACTAAAGGAAGCAACACAATGTACAAAATGCACAAAAATTAGACACATGTACAATTTACATCTACATTTTCCTTTGAAACAAAAACTGAATGCAGCTCAGAGACAGTCCTTAATATTTTGTGCCTCCTAAAAGTCTTTCACAAAGAAAAAGTCAATGGGGAGAGTGGATACAAACTTAAAATATAAAGAGAGATTTTTTAACAGAAATATACATGGCAAAGAGGTTACTTACAATGTCTGGTTACTGGAAATCCTGTGCTCTCTTCATAGAGTCCTCATGAAGTTCCACGGTTTAGTTCTCTGCTATGTACCTTAACTATAGATTAAATCTTCAGTCTGCCACAGACTGCCCAGTTTGCCCTCACCAATTTGAATCATTCCAGGCGGAGCCCTTGCTAGTCAATTGATAGACTTATTTAGACTTGAGTGATTAGTGGCTGATAACTTCATTAAACTTCCTTCACACCTGAGCAGGAGTGTTTGTATTTGAACTGGAACTGCTGGAGCTTTGTCTTAATTCAAAGGAATAAAGTTATCTGCAGTTGTTCAGTTATTGTAGCAGGCTACTGACAGAGATAGGAGTTTCGGTTTCTTTATCTGTAAATAAGAGGTTAAAGTAGATGTTTCCTAACATTCTTCCTTTTCTAAATTCCCCGTTAGTATGATGACTTATTTGGGGATACAAGTATCTTTTAACAGTACTCCTTACCTAACATTCAACAATACAACAAGTATTTGTTAGGTGTTTACTATATGGCAGCCAGTTTCCTAGGTGACAACAATACAAAGATAGAGATAAAAGTCTTAGTATTCTGTGCCTTTACATAGGGTTAGTTCTGTCTCTTAGTATATTTTTTATATACAAAAATGATAAATCAATTTCAAAGCTTGTTATAAACAAGAAACGTTTACAGCAATGGTCCTCAAACTTTTTAAATAGGGGCCATTTCATTGTCCCTCAGACTGTTGGAGGGCTGGACTATAGTAAAAACAAAAGCTCACACTCTGTCTCCGCCCCTCAGCCCATTTGCCATAACCCAGCGGTTGGCATCTGGCCCAAGGGCTGAAGTTTGAGAACCCCTGGTTTACAGTATCAATGATGATTTGTCTTATTAAAGACCTTTTAGATGACAGAGGCTATTCCTACTAGAGTAACCGATCAGTTCCATAAGGACCTTACTAACATATAATGTACAAATCCTTGAGTTTTCAGATTACCTTTTCAAAGAAAGAGACAATGATCTCCTCTGAATGTCATACCAAGGAAAACTGGATATTACAGGTGGGGAATCTAACACCTAGTCAGCCTTGCTAAAGTGACCACTGCAATCATATAACCAGAAGTACCATCTTCCCCAAAGTCCTACTCTGACTAGAATGAGGGGATAACAGTGTCCTATGGGGAACAAGCTGGAGCTTGGATTCACCTGATTGGTGATGTCTTTTTGTACAAGAAGCAGCCTAAGTTTAAAAATTGGGTGTGGCCCAGTAGAAAGAGGGCTAGATTTGAAGGCAGGAGCCTAGTTCCATTTGAGGGTTAGGATCTTCAAGGCTGATCATTGGGTGATGGCCTTTTTGGTGTGGAGAATGAACCGAGGTAATTTGTGAAACCAATTTTTCCCCCCCTGAGGCTGGGGTTAAGTGACTTGCCCAGGGTCACACAGATAGGAAGTGTTAAGTGTCTGAGATCAGATTTGAACTCGGGTCCTCAGGGCTGATGCTCTATCCACTGCCCCACCTAGCTGCCCCAAACCATTCTTTAATATGACAGCAGTTTCAATAGCCTCTTCCATAGACAAACTGTTACCATGTCTTTAGTGGGCTTTGGAATTTTGGAAAGCAAAATAACAGTTAACTTCCATTTCTTCAGGAGACTATGAGGATACAAAAAGTTTTTAATTGTTATCTATTTTTTAAAAAAGGAAGAAAACAAACAAAAAATCCCAGCCTGAATTTTAAACTGTCTTCTGGAAAAGACTTTTCCAATAACAGCTGGAGACACTGTGAGAAGATAAATAGGATGGAGAAAGAAAGTATTGAGTAGAACCAAGAGAACATTGTGTACAACAACAGCAAGAGTATACGATGATCAATTCTGATGGACATGGCTCTTTTCAACAGCGAGGTGATTCAGGCCATTTCCAATGGTCTTGTGATGGAGAGAGCCATCTACACTCAGAGAGAAGATTGTAGGGACTGAGGATGGATCACAACATAGCATCTTCACTTTTCGTTGTTTGCTTGCATACTGTTTTTTTTTTTTTGATCTGATTTTTCTTATGCAGCAAGATAATTGTGTAAATATGTATAATAGAATTGCACATGTTTATATTGGATTACTAACTGGTATATAGTATATATTACTATATTGGATTACTTGCTGTCAAGGGAGAGAATGAGAAGGAAGGGAGAAGAAATGTAACAAGATTTTGCAAGAGCGAATGTTGAAGACTTATTTGTGCATGTTTTGAAAGAAAAGCTTTAATTTTTAAAAATTTTTATAATTTTTAAAATTTTATAATTATAACATTTTTTTTGACAGTACATATGCATAGGTAATTTTTTTTTACACCATTATCCCTAGTACTCCCTTCTGTTCTGAGTTTTTCCCCTCCTTCCCTTCATCCCCTCCCCTAGATGGCAGGCATTCCCATACATATTGAATATCTTATAGTATATCCTAGGTACAAAAAAAGCTTTAATTTAAAAAAAGAAAAAAATGTATCTATTTCCCAATAGAGCTGTTTAACCCTTGCTACAAATAAATATGAAGAAAATTCTTTAGAAATTTTAGCTGCAACTCTGAAAGTTAAGTTGGTTTCTGAGCTAAAAGTGAAGGGAAATTGAGCAATAGATATTGTCAAAGATGAATTTATTTGGCTATGACCTTTCTCGTAGCTAAAACAATATAAATAATAATTTCCATTGTTTGCTGTTGTTTATATTATTAACATAACATGTAGCCATTAGCTTTTGTATTTGTGTCTAGGAGATTAGAGTAAAAGATGAAAAAGAAGAAGAGGCAGAGAGAGAATATGAAAAAGTTTGAGAGAGGGAGAGAGAAGAGAAGAGGAGAAAAAAAGAAAAGAAGAGAGAAGAGAAGAGGAAATGGGAGGGGAGGAGAGAAAAACTTTCTTTTAGGGAAACAGGTTTCTTTAGGTATAATGAATAAGGAAATAATCAAACATATATATTCCTGGATTCCCTAGAATGCAGGTTGATGAGAATGAACTCAGTTGTAAGCTGAGTGGTGATCACCCTTGTAGGCTATATATGACTGTGGTTGACCCTTTTGAGATTTTGCTACATTAAAATAGTTATAATTTGTATTAATGGTGAGACTACTTAGAACAGTGAAGTCATGGATTTTTAATATATGCTCTTCAAGAGCCAGGATGCTATATCTGCAATCAGGGTTTGAAGGGAGTAACTTTAAGGGATTGGTAATTAGGGTGTCTTTTTTTATGATTGTCAGATCAAGTTCTCATAAACTATGTTCTGCACCTCTCCATTGTTAAGCCCAATGACTAAGATCTATTTCTATTTAACCTTTTACATCAATTAGCTTTCACAAATGAGTATTTGCTTCAGAGATACAGCAAGAACAAAATACATTCTTTTTCTATGATTGTCAGATCAAGTTCTCATAAACTATGTTCTGCACCTCTCCATTGTTAGGCCCAATGACTAAGATCTATTTCTATTTAACCTTTTACATCAATTAGCTTTCACAAATGAGTATTTGCTTCAGAGATACAGCAAGAACAAAATACATTTTCTCTTCCACCTGGAAGCACACTGTCCCTGAAAGCACTCCAAAGTCTGGGAGTAGACTCAACATTTAGCTTAGTTCCTACCCAACGTTGGACTGTCCATTCCAGTGTGCACTTCCAGAGAATCCTCACCTTAGCTGCTGCTGGCTCTGGTCCAGAAGGTCACTCTCTGCTCTTCAGGGAATTTACAGTGGGCTGACTGCAAACCTGGCCTGTATCCTGACTCCTAGATTGTGGTGGTTCATTGTCTCACAGTGCCAAAACTCATAAAATTGGAACCTTTATTCTCTTTGTCCTAAAATAGAAATGAATAAACCTAGAGGCCTAGCAAGAACCTAGGTTTGTTTCCTGGAGCCACTTGGATTCCTCTCTATATATCATGGTCTCTCATCACTCTGGGAGGGAAAGAGTCCCATCTTCAGGAACAAGTAGTTGAAGAGACTGAAACTGAAGCAAAAAACAAAACAAAAAAACAAAACAAAACAAAAAAAACCTAGCAGAAGTCCCTTAATATCTTTTGAATGCTTCTGTAGTTAATTAAAAAAAAAATCTTCTTGTTCACCATGTGATTAACAGATAGAACCCAGCCATATATTCCTCAGAGCACTTTCCATGCATGTCTTCCCAGCTTACCTAGAACCAGGCAAGCTCTTGTGCTTCATTTTTGGGTACATCAGCCCAATGAGCTGTCTTCTCATGAGATAGACCCATATTACCTAAATATTGAGATATGTGAGACAGTTAAATTATTCCCATATAAAATGAAAATTCCTCTTTTATTGTTTAAATTTCTTATTCTCTTTAGATTCCTTCCTCCAATCCATTCTAAATATCATCATTACATAATTCTTCCTAAAATTTCCACATTACTCAAGGATCTATATTGATCTATAAAGTACATATTATGCTTGTGTGGCTTTCAAAATCCTCTATAAGCAGATTCCTCTCTATTCCTTCAATCATCTATCCCATTACCTGGCAACATGCATCCTTTGTTTGAATCAGATGGCTTGATTCACTGCACCTAGCATAAACCAGACTGACTCCTGTGGTTGTATTTTTACGCCTCCTGTTCCTTTTACTTGGAATATGTGTCTTTCTTCTCTCCAGAAATCTACATCCTGCCAATTCCTTAAAGACTTCCTCATTTCCCATTTCTATAAAGCCTTCTCTGTTCTCCCAGCCCTTAGTGATTGTCCCTTTCTTAAAACTCTGACAGTATTATTTATGTTAATAATAAGATAATAATAATAGGGACTAGATGTGTGATTTTCTTGACATAGCAAATTTCAGGATAAGAGAAAATCCCTCTACCAATGCAGATCAGCACCTATTATTTATTTATTTTTCCAGTTTGATAGTGTTAAAGCTTTGCCTGAACCACTGAGCAGTAAAGTGATTTGCCCTGGGTCACACAGCCAATATGTGTCAGAGGCAGGACTTTAAACCCATAGCTTCCTAGTTTCAGAACCAGCTCTCTGTCCACTATGCTACAAAGCCTCTTCAATATAACAAAGATAATTATGCACTGTTTTGTGGATTGCAAAGTAATTTACTTAAATTATCATTTTTGATACAGTATCCCTGTGAAGTATTAAGTGCAGGTATCATTATCCTTCTTTGATAGATAAGTAAATTGAGGTACAAAGGTTAAATGACAAATCATAGAATTATAGAATGTCATAACTAGAAGGCATCTAAAAGTTCATTTTATGCATAGAGTTCCTTTTGTGTGTCATGAACTTTAGCAGCATGATAAAAATTATAGGTTTTTTAATCATTGGGGGAAACTGCTATATTTGAGTTAGAGATTAATGAAAATAGAGACATAATGTTTTTCCACCCAAGTTCATAGACTGCCTGAAATCTATCCATGGATCTCAGATTAAGAACTTTTGCTCTAGGGCAAACCCTAACTTTAAAAATGAAAAGATAAGTCCCAGAGAAGTGACTTGTTCAATGTCGCAGTTTATTAGTATTAGTGTGTAAGGTTACACAAAGTTGTCACTAATAAGTGACTAATAAGTCAGGACTCAGATTCTGACTGGGAATCAGTATTCTTGTTAGTTTAATGGAGTCACATCGCATGTGCATTTAACTTACTTGATTTCACTTATAGGCACTTGGGGAGAAAAAGAAAGGGAAGAAGATAAGAGCTAGAGAGGAAGGATGTATATATTATATACACAGAAAGTACATATGTGTATATGTCTCTCTCTATATAACATGCATGTCTGTCTGTGTGTATACACACATATGTATTTACACACAGAGACAAGAAAAGACAGAAAGGGGGAAGGAGAACAATTTAAATATTGTGGGTAATTCCATTCAATTTGCAATTCCCTTAGTTGATCTTATGTTTCTCATAATGTAACATTTCATCCTGCTTAATAAAGTCCTGGAATCTTCCTCTTTATCATAACCAAAGACAATCTATATTCATTTTTGTAAAGGGCTAGAACTGAGCAATGCACTTGGATAATGAAGCACGTGAGGCTAATTGCCAATTGGACGGTTCCCTATTAACTTGTTTGAAGGTTGACCCTCCCCAGCTGTTCTGTGCTGACTTGATTGGTGGGACAACGACGGGGGAAGTGACGTGTGTGGGAGGACTAGGAGGAGGGAAGAGGAAGTGAGATGCAGAAGCTGACTTAGTCTCTCCAGGTGTTTGGGGGAGCAAGGTGTGTGTGAGGTAGCTAGGCCTAACCCCCTGACCTTGACTGTAAAAGATCAAGAATAAAAATGTTTAATGATCCTGACTCCAGCTGATTTCTGGGAAGACAGAGTTCCAGCACATTTTTCTTAGACTTGTAGATTTTGTAGGCTTTTCATTAGAGCTAGTGAAAGGAATAGCTCTCCCTAACATTCCTGGTCATATAGAAGTTTCTTGATACTTTGTTTTTGTCTTTTATTTTTCTTACTCTTTTGTCTATTGTTAAAACAGGAAAAAGATGTGACTGTGATACTGTAAAACATAACGCAATATGATATATAATAAAAAAATATATATATATGAAGCCCTTTCAATATTTCCTTGATTAGTTTTTCTTTCACCTAATGCTTTCCCCAATTTACATTTCTTCTTCTATTTGAGTAAATATCTTGATTCTTTTCTCCTTGCTTATCAATATATTAATTATGTACCTGGAAAAATGTTTTCAGAACAACAATCTCATGTTCTTCTCTCTGATACAGACTGCCTTCTTTAAAGAGACATTAGCTGCTTTCTAGTCAGAACTGTTTAATAAGGGTAAGTCTGATTATATGAAATTTTCTCCTTAGGTGATGTCTTCAGAACCTAAACTCCACCGGCCACCATCCCCACCTCCCAGTTGGTAACTCCATTATATTTGTGCCTCACAAATACAATAGCTTCTATTAAGGACAATTCATCTATTAAGATTTACACATGTCATAATTTTTTTATTAAATAATACAAATAAGTTTAGTGTTTTAGTGACTTTCCTCTAATAAAGCCCATATTTGGGAAAAATTAGAAGAAAAACATAATATAGTTTCTAAACCTATTATAATCTCTTGTTCTCTACTTCCCCTGGAATCCCAGGAAATCTTTTACTGTTTATAGAATGAGAAAAGGTTTGCTCTTCTCTTAGAACTGCCAGAACCTTCTTAGTCTCTGCAGTAAAATTTCATAAGATTCTAGACATGGAGCTGGGAGGGACCTTTTAAATTATGCTTCCATTTTACAAAGGGGGAAGCTGAGGCCTAGAGAGTGACTTGCCTTACATGAGTAGAAAAATCAGAATACAAATGCATGTCCTCTGGCTCCGGATCCAGGTTCTTTCTACTAAATATATTTGCACTAGAGCTAAAGGACACTACTGGGTAACATCTATGGGCCTTAGTTTCCCCATCAATAAAAGAGAGTGAACTAGAATACCTCAAAGGTCCCTTTATGATTTTGATTCCTTGTGATCTAAGTGTATTTGAGAAGTCATCCAGTCACACTCTCCCGTTCTGCAGAGGTTTTTAATGATCTGCCTAAAGTTCAGACATTTTTCCTTAACACGGTCAGCACTTTTTATATGATATTAACTTTCTTGCTACATTCATATCATCTCATTGCTTACCATCTAACACTTCATTTAAGCTACTTTGAACAAACTAGATTCTCTTTTCTTCTCCACCTTTTGGTTTATTATTGCTTTTTCTTATGAACCTTATTAGTCATTTTATTTTCCCTCATTTCTTGTCTTTATGAAAGGTGCACTATTCCTCATACTTTATCTTCCATTTTGATAGAAGCTAATTTATTCTTCTTCCAAAAGTATCTTATGCTCCTAAGTCTTCCTACAATCTTTTTTTTTTTTTTCCCCACTAAATGAAATATTTTCCTCAAGTGATTGCTTGCCTCTTAACATCAAAAGCCATCATCAAAAGAATTTGCATATGTACTCTGGGGCTACTATCCCAACTCCCACTCTGACTGGTAAGTTGGGTCCCCAGAGAACAGCTACTTCTTGTGCCTTTCCAGGTGTTAGGGGAAACCCAGAGAAATTGGTTTTTGTTTTCTTAGCCCCATATTATCTCATGATCCCCAGCCAAGGAGATTCTCCCTTTCCTTGCTCCCATGAGTGTTAGTTTATATATATTAGTAAGCCAGATTTAATTAGTTTTAAATTAGATGGAGCAGTAGATAGAGTACTGGGTCTGGAGTCAGGAAGACTTCATATACAGTTTTGAGTGGCATCCTCATTTTGCAAATGAGGAAACTGAGGCAGATGTCAAATGATTTGCCCAGGGTCACATAGTAGGTCCAAAGCTGAATTTGAACTTAGATCTCCCCTACTCCAGACCCAACACTTTATTCACTATGCCATCTAGATTATACCTGTTTCACTTGTTTTTATCAAATCTCTAATATTGTTTAAACTTATAATCAGGGCTATATAGTTTAGCACTTATATTCTACTGATTGCATTTATGCTTCCCTAACTATGTCCAGTGTAGTAGATAGATAGTTATTTAAATACACAAGACTATTTTGCTATTCAATACAAAGGAATCCTAGGACAGCAAGGAAATGCAAATTGTTAAGTTATAGATGCTTGATTTTTGGTTCTTCAGTTCAACTTGAGCCTCCTGAAAGCACTGTTCAGTCTCTGTCTGACCCTTATTCCTAACCCCTTTTATCTTCCTATCCGCCATGTTTCCCCATTGCCTCATGATTTAGATCGCTGTATCCTTCCTTGATAATTCATTCTTGTTTCTACCTTCTACTCCGTAGTCACTTATTCCTTTCAGTTTTCTTGATCTGGGAGAAAGTGAGGGATTTACTGGTCTTCCTGAGAAAGTTATGATAGAAAGATAAATGGAATTGGGATTTTCATTTTGACTGGTGAGGGAGGGGGATACTAGTTGTTCTCTTTTGTGATTTTCTCCATGTGGAGAACTCCTTCTTCAATGCAGATGTACTACGCCAGTGCTGTGACTGTGGATACTGAGAAATTAAATTACTCTGGTCACAGATCTTGTTTGTGTCACAGGCAGCAATGAAGCCCAGGTTTTATTTATTTACTAAGGCCAGTCTCTAGCCTGCTCCCCAGCAAGGGCAGAGTGGATGGAAAGCTGATTTCAAGGGAAGGGAAGGGAATCTGGGTTCAAGTAGCCTGTGATACATATTGATTCTATGACCCTAAGCAGGTCAGTTAATCTTTTAGGGCTCCCATTCAACTTTTAAGACAAGTTGCAATGAAAATAGTGACATTTGCTCACCCTGGAGTTCTCTATGTGCATGAAGTTCCTGATCCTCCTCCTTTTTTGATAGAGGTAACAAGATTTAAAGAAGTTAAATGACTTGCTTCCCTTCCCGGAATGAGTCAGTGAATGCTCTGGTGTCAGTTCCTGTGTTATCCTACTTTCTATTTCTCTCACATACAAATTTCTTGGTTTTTGGAACAGTGTGCTTTGTTTAGTAGGCCCAGTGTTTTCATGGCCTTCTGCGGATTGACCAGCTACCACACTGGGCTTTCTCCCTCTTGATCTGATACCTGAGAGATTACAAGTCACTCTGTACTGATAAGTGGAAACAAGTGGTTTAGAATGTTTCTTCTACTCTGTATTGCTTTGCACTTACCTGGGTTAAATGTCATTGTCTAAGCAATGCTTGTAGAGTATAACATGGCTCTCAAGCTGTCTTCATTAACTCAAATCATTGTGGAATTTCCTACACTAACTTGGGCATTGCTTTTGTGTTCAAGTATGTACCCATAATTTCTGAGGACAGGGTATGCTGGCTCACAGACTCTGCTCAAATCAATTTTGAGAGTTCACACCCTTAAAATTTAATCTCTACATGGAACTCCCTAGGGGAAACTGTACCTTCCTTGTAACTTATAATTGCTCTGGGCACTGAGAGGCTGAGTTGGCCCTCATCATGTGGTGATCACATGTCAGAAAGAAGTCTAAAATTCTTATCTTTTTTTTCTTTTGTTTAAATCTGTGTTGGATCTTTATATTTTTTAATATTTTAATTAAAAAAATAATTAACACAGTACATTGGTCCAAACTCCCAGGGATCATGTTTTCCTATAAAATTGATGTTGACCTAGTTCATTAGTTATAGGGCAGAAAAGGTTGAGAGAACATGGTGTGATGGTCTGAGAAATTAAGGACAAAGGCTATTACATAAAACATCAGAGAGAAAAGATGAAAAGAAGCAGCCAGTGGACACACAGGAGTTTTAGCCTGGAAGGGCTGCAGCAGGAAGTCTTGTGGCCTGGGCAAGTGAGTCGAGGCTGCTCTCCTAGACAGTCCATCATTGCATCTGGACCCTTGACCCCTCTGTGGGCACTGAGGCTGTCCCTCAGAGGTGGCTGCTCTGGCCCTGGCCCACAGACTGGAGGCTGTAGTGGGCAGTTCGCCCGGGGAGGTCAGGAGACAGCGTGGTGGAAGTTAGAGAGACAGGAACAATGCCCATAGGCTGGTCAGAAGCTGGGGGGTAGGGACAAAGGGCAGCTGGGCTGCCAGGTTCATCTTTTGGTCCGAGTCCCAGTCCCTGGGTTTTGTCATGTTGCTGCATCTGAATGACCTGGAGAGTGGGTGTGGGGGAAGAGGGATAACTCTGGGTAGGATCCTGGGACAGGATCAGTCTTCTTGGACGGGATAGCTCCTTTTTCAGCTGAAGATCCTGAAACATAATTGAGCATGATGGGGAGCCTTAGCAGACTGAGAAGAGGAACTTCTGAAGTTGGAGAATAACCAAGACCATGAATAAAGCCAATGAAGAGTCCACAGATGTAGCTGAGGAGAGAGGTTTGGGGAAATCATCCAGGAGGCAAATAACAGGAGCCAAGGTAGCACCGAGTTCAAAGCGGGGACCCCCTAATACTCATTCTAGTGTGGAGGGAGCTGGCACCCAGCATGGCAAAAGCCAGTGGAGTGAATCCCCAAAGCCGGTCAGAGCCGACAGAGTTTCCAGCAGGACAAAGGAAGCACAGAAAAAGAATGCAAACTGTGGCGCACAAGTGACCCAATTCTGCACAGCTGCCCCCAAAGTGCTGGGTGATGGAGTGGCCAGAGGGCAAGGAGAGGGGACGCTAGCAGGCCAAAATGTAGGTGGTCAGCCTGTCAACTTCCCCATCTCCCCAAGGGCCACTAAGCCCAAGGGGGCAGCCGCAGGTCGGAGTTGGGGCGCTGACGCAAACAGAGACAGTAGCGCTGGGGGGAAGAAGGCTGACAGAACTGGGGGGCCCCCCAACACAGCATCCATTCTCACCCACCTCACTGAATTCTTGTCTAACTCCAAGGCCACTCTACACATTACTCAAATAAAAAATAATTTAAATGACATAAACACGGGCTGAAAAGAGAAGGGGGGGGTATTTTTCCATTTGACTTCCCTTGAAATTCATTTACTGACTGAGCCCAATAATTTTGTAAATGAGCATTTTGAAAGTCTTTTGCCTATTAAACTTTGTCCATATAGTAGAGTAAAATGAAGATACAGCAATTATCTAGTTATTTCTATCAGTATAGA
>NC_133620.1:107540644-107585644 GCF_048593235.1 Sminthopsis crassicaudata
AGAATCAGCAGCACTCAGAACCTGTTAGATGTGGAGGAGGCTGGGGATGAGTCAGAGATGACTTTCGGGCTCTGAGTCTCTAGAACTGAATTAGGGCTCACAAAAGAAGAGTCACTAACCCAAGATAAAAGTAGCTCATAGGAGCATCCTCAAACCTCAACTCTGACTGTGTACAATCCTCACTGGCCAGCAAGGTCCTGGAGCTAGTCAAGAGTGTAATCACCATCCACAGGCAAGTCCAGTATCACATGTTGCAACGTCTGATTCCCACAGATGTTGCAAGGTGGTGTCATCATGAAACTTGAAGAAAGACAGAGTAGACATCTCTAGCCTCTTCTCCCTGACCCTTCTCCATTCATTCCTAGGATGGGAAGTAATAAATTGGGTCCAAAGGCTACTCTGCTCTCTAGAAAGAGAGTGGGTTTACTAAGCTAGACAATCTGCTTCCTTAAATATCATTAGTCTAGGGAATATCATCAGATTTAAGCTAACTTCTGATCATTAGTGGGTTATTGATCAAGCCTTGACCAACCCAGCCTTGACCCCTTTCCCACCAAATACTAGTTTCACAGGGAACACACATAACACTTAGCCAAGAAAACTCATCCAAACTGTAGCAAAAAAAGAAATGAGAGATGTATTCATACATTATATATTTTATAATAGAATGAAGGAGTGCTCACATTGGGAGTGAGATAACTTCCAAGGGGAAACTCCTTGCAGACTCTAGAGTAACAAAGTAAGAATAGGGACACAACTTATGAGATTCCCATATTAACAGGCTCTGAGGAAGGGCTTACATAGGATACCAGTAGTAGATTCCAGGAATACAAGAAATGTCTTAGTATAGCATCCAATTCTAAGATCTACTGCCTCACTTCACCTTTCATAGGTTTATAGATTGGATCTCCAGAACATTATTGATTCAAAACAAAAGCATTTACTAAAATAAGATAGTCAAGACAGTACCTACATAATACTTTCTCTCATAAAGCTGAGATACATTCTCCCACAAATAAAGCAAATATAGGAAAAGTAGGAATAAACTTAGAATATACCAGTAATGGAGCACACAAATAGGAACATGTGGCCAAGGCAACTCATGTCTCTAGAGACAGATTTCATCTTCCCTTCTTTTCTTGTTCTCTGCTAGAAATACAAGTGTCGCATTCAATATAGTCACTTTTAGATCTAATTACCTCAAACTGTTTAGCTTTTTGTCTCCAAGACTTGGCAAGCTCAGCTTTTTAAAGATCTCCAGGGGCATGGCCAATCTTCCATCAGCCAATACCAAGTTCCCTTTCTAATTCAACCAGAGAAACTTTTTCATATTTTGTTAAGAAATAACAAAGTATAGATATACATTTGAAGTTTACTTACACATTAACTCCTCATTACTTCTGTTATTTTCTATGATTATATCAACTGAATTAGGAGTGGAAATGTAGGTCAGGAGCACATCCTCTCATTATACTATGAAAGCCAATCTGGTGATACTGCATGGGATAAATTAGAAAGAAAAGAATGGAGAGAATGGAAGCAGGGATACTACTGTATCCAGGAAGTCTACACTCAAGCAGCAGCACATGGAACGGAGAGGAAAGGTTAAATTGGAGAAGGTATTTTACCGAAAGAAGTAATCCTTAACATTGATATTATATACATCCTTGCAGCATCATGGTCCCCCCCAACTTTTTCCAAATATATGATCAACCTGAAGCATAAATATAAAATCAACACTTTAAAACCAACAGGATCACTTAATACACATTCTTTTGAGTACCGAAGCATTGGACAAAACCACAATGGAAAAGAAATTGACTAAAGCAAATACTGGACCAGTAAAGAGCTCATAGATTTGACTCAGAGACTGGAAAAACATTTTTAAGCCATCCCAGAAAATATATTTTGCAAAGATAGCCACTTATACAATATCTACTCCCACCAGACTGTAATTCAAAGAATTTCTTACCTTGGATATCTTCTACAGCATTGCCATCTTAAGACCCCTCAAGTCCTTCTTTGAAAAAGCTTCTTAGAATCATATTGTATTTTACCATAAATAGACAAGTATAAATAAATAAATAAATACACCAGCAAAATACTCTATTCTTCCTTTGTTAGGGCCACTGACTTATTTAAATACTATTTTGAATTTCTAAGGAAAGTATCTCTTTTGATGTTGGTGTTGATATAACCTAAAAGTCATTAGCTATTTGGGCAGTCACATTATATTGTTGTTTTGTGTTGCGCTCATAGTTAACTAAAATCTCTATTTTTTTCCCCCAAGAACTGTTGCCTCCCCACTCTCCCCAGTCTTATACTCAGGCACAAGAGGTTTTATACCAAAGTGAAAGCTATAATATTTATTTGTCTTATATTTCAAACTATTGGATTTGGCTAATTATTGCAGCCTGTTAAGAAATTTTTGGACTCCAAGTCTCTTCAATTTTGTCTCCCAGTTTTCTGAGAAGTATGTAATCTAGGATTTCACTACAGCAATTGTTAAAATGAACATGGCAAAGAAAAGAATCATTAAAAATCTCTTTTCAGTAAAATTAACATATTAATCAATAATCTACTTATCTATATAGCCTAATCCCATTCTATACTCTTCCGCCTCCATGAATTTACACAGATCAAACCCACATAGTTGTAATGTACTCTCTTGTCTTCATCACCTGTGGAAGTCTTCCTCTCTTAGGATCCAGTTCAGATGCAACTTCATGTTATAGGCCAGAACATTGAAACAAAAATTCTTACAAGGTGCTAAGTCAGTGGAATTGATAAAGAGAATGGTTATCTAGTTTAGCATGGTGATTTATAGTTCTCTAAGTTCAGTATGACTGATTTAATCTTACAACAAATAATGGTTTCCTAGTGATATAATGATTGGTTTATACTCAGTGTAGAGCATATAAACTGAGACAAACTCAGCCAAAGGAGACAGAGACAGATCCATTCCATCGTCCACCTTTGTGGTAGCTGGAAGCTGAAGCACAAGCCTTTGGACTCAGACTCACTTCATCTCACACCCTGTGGTGGGTGGCCTATCCTCCTGCATTCTCTCCACTGAAACCAGCTCCCCTCCGAAGTCCAGGAGAAAGCTAGCTGAGCATCAGGCGAAGGAAACAATAAAGACTTTTGGACTTTAACACCTGGCTATTCTTGTGGTGATTACTGAACTGAAACGAAGGCTGCCCCAAAGGCCTCCAGAAAACGAAGAACATTACAAATCACTTAGTCATTTTTTAAGCTACCATTTATTAACCACCTACAATATGTCAGGAATTGTGTTAGACTAGGGATGAAAATACAAAAATTAAAATTCAGTTTCTCAAAGAGCTTACATTATATCTGACATACATGTTCCTATGTAGACATTATATAAGATATATACAAAGTAGATATAAGGTAACTTAAAGGAGAAGGCACCAGTAGCTGGAGGAACTCGGAAAGGTCTCTTGCAGAAGGCAGCTGTTGAGCAGTCTTGAAAGAAAGCAGATATAAGAAGTGAAGGTGAGGAGGGAGAACGTGGAGAACAACCTGTGCAAAGGAGCCCAGACAATGCAAGGGTGGAGACTGGGGATTTAGTGTGTGAGATGAGGAACCGTGTGTGTGAGATAAAGCTAGACCATAGAGAGTTTAGAGGGAAGTGATGGGTAAAAAGGCAAGAAAACGAAGGAAGGGTCAAGTTGTATAAAGCTTTTGAAACAAAGAGAGGAGTTTATATTTGATCCTAGAGTAAATTTATAAGCAAAATAAGTAAGTAGTTTCCAAAAGGAATTAGATAAAGTGATAAATAATAGATGTGAAATAAAAGATAGAGTTGTTCGTGGGGATATTTTTCGTTACTGTCTTTGATTATGTGATGGAGACAGGCAAGATAAGAACTTTAAAACTCCTTTAAGTTCTAAAATTTTGTGATTTTCTAGAGTTTGCATAATATCATTCTAAATTATAAATCTCTATAAGCAAGACACACACGCCCTCATTATAGGCACACAGATTTTAGGTGTCAATAATTAAACCTGAAAGTGAGAGAACAATTAGGGTTAGGGGGAAGAAGACACACAGACACAATGAGAGCATCCTGTTGCTATTACTTTAGAGAAAACTACCTATGTGTCCTAGGCATGTGGACCCGCTTTGTTGGTATTTAACTTTAAATTTTAGAATCTTAAAAGACAGGTAACATGCCTGTGTCATTTTTAAACATTTAGTAAGATGTAACTTGCAGGTAATTCAATTAAAGAACTTAAATATTTGTTAGATGAACATCAGATTGTAAACTCTTTAAGAGCTGGGACTAGTTTTGCTTCTTTTTATTTCACCAGAACGAGCAAAATGACAAGCCTAGTAAGTACTTAACAAATGTTGATTGATTAATTGGTTGGTGTTTACTGTATACGGAGAACAAAGATAAACTTGCCGGTAGTGGTTAGAATAGTACAAAGATAAATCATTCAAGGTCTCTTCCTTTCTTTAGGATTTAAAACCCAGAGCTCTAATATTCAAATGGATCTGTCTTCTCTTTGATGTGGATATTCCCCACTAAGATACATCACTAAGGCCTCCTGCTTCCCTAACCTCGGTAACTCTTTTTCACGGTTTTCATAAGCTCCCTTTCAGGGTCCACCATTATGCTCAGCAATTACTTTGATTTCTCTTGAAATTGCCAAGGATAACATTCAAGTGTAATTGCTGGGTAGTATATATAGTAGAAAGAACCCAAGTTCAAATTCTGCTTCAGATTCTTTTTAGCTCTGTGACCCTTAGCAAGTCACAACTTTTTAATTTGAATTTCCTCATCTATAAAATGGGGCTAATTATAGCATCTACCTCACAGAATTATTGTGAGGAACAAATGAGGTAACTTGTGAAGTACTTTGTAATCCTCAAAAGATAATATGTAAATGCTAGCTTTTATTATTATTACTACAAATAAAGCACATGAGTTGTACATCAATTATTTTTTGCTCTCATGTGAGAAGCCCATCTCCCGTTTCTAACTTATATTTCTCTGATATCTTTTACTCCTATTTTTCATATTGCTTGTGTATGTGTATGTGTATGTGTATGTGTGTGTGATAACCTGTTCTTATACTTCTCTATTCACTAGCCTATATGGGAGTTATGTTTTGTAGTTGGTCGTGTTCCCTTATTTTCTGTAATAAATACCTATAGAACTATTTTAAAATAAACTTTTGCTTCTCTCAGATATTGGAATCTTTAAAGGGAAATTTTCCAATTTCCCAAAGCAATTCAGCTTACTCTTTCCTTCTGTTTAATTTTGGAACTCATTCATCCTTTTCAAGGGTAAGTCTAAGATACGGATACATTCTGTAGTACATGTAACCTGAAGAATACGTATTTTTAACCCATTTGATTTTCCACATGTGGGTGCTTAGGTAAAATTCTTTTTGAGCAATTACATTTCTTTCCTAAGTAGCTTAGCAATATTACCTAAAACTAGATGCAATCAGTATAATGTCAGCTGCAAAAAGTAGCATCTAGACGGCTCTCCCTCTTCTAGTGTATCTGCAATTTGGACATCATATTCTATCTGCTTCAGGACAGCACTTCAGAACACTTTGGGCGAGCAAATGCTTCCCTGTTTTACATCTTGTCTGATATTAGAGATTAGAAAGTCACTGAGCAACGTTATCTCATTATGTCTGTAATAGGTGTTTGAGAATTGACTGGCATCCTGAAGCTTGCAGTTCAAATGGATAAACATTTCCTTCCACCCCCAAAAGTAATTTCTGGCCGTCTCAGTCTTTGAGCCAGCAGTTAGACTGAGTCACTTCCAGGAGTTCTTAAAGTGATAGTACCTAGTCTGTGAGAAACACCGAGAGGAAGGAGGGACCTCATGCTGTGAATCAAACAGTTGGCAGCTCAGGGGCAACAAGCAAAAGGGAAAGGAAAAAAAAAAGTCATGCTGATCTGATGAAGTAAAGTCAGATCTCTTAGGCCACATGACTCATTGTATCCATTTCAAAAGCTGAGGAAATTGCCCAAATTCCTTTCCCCATTAAGAAATTCTATGCTTGCTTCTTTACCCAAGTGTCTCCAGTAATTTTTTTTCAATCAAAAAGAAGTCAGGGGTTAGCTAGAAATAAACAGAAACTTAAACTGGCAGAAAGTCAAACTTTTTCTTAAATTTTAAAATGTTTCCAAACTAGAGGCTCTTAACTATTGTGATTACACAACTAAATGTTAATTTAACACAAACACCATAAAACAGTTGGGGAAGAAGACCCCAAGACTTAAAGGACAATTACAGTGCCCCTAGGCTGAAAATTGAATTTTCTTAAAAGGTTTAAATTTCCAGAGATTAGAGGGATAGTGCACAATTAAAGTAATTTCACCCTGACCTATTTAAAGGGAATTGATTTTTTAAAATGATACATGTATTATTTCACCCCCAAAATTGTAAGCTTCTTAAAGACAGGGATTATTTAGTTTTTATCTTTATCTCTCATTTAGCATAATGCTTACCATTATAAGTAGGAACTTAATAAAAGCTTATCAATTGGTTTATAAATTAGTTGAAAAAAGGATATGGACATAGTAATACAATAATTCCATACATCAGTTTAACTCCTGTAAACCAAATGAGTGTAAACTGTGCCTCAGCCAACAGTTGACTTCATTGACATACAAAGAGAAATATTTATTGCCATCCTTTGTCTCCTCATTCCCTTACCTCTCTGAAAGTTTAATCAGCAAGAGAAAAATAACTCAGTTTTTTAGTCTAGGAGTAACATAATGGCACTGTAGTTTTGGGGTCCCTTCCTCAACTGTTTTATGGTATTTATATTAAACTAACAATTAGTAGTTTAATCACAAATTTGTATATTGAATGACAGATGAATGAGTTACTTTATCAAATGGATAAGAACTCAAGAACTATAACAAAATTTGATGAAAATAAATTTATCCTGTTAGAGTTCAAAATAGATCATAAAACAGTAATTATCAAAACCATCTATTATTAGTAGTAATAAATTATTGAAAAAGTTGCATTGCAACTTGACAAAATGATGAGCAGGCTGATTTCAGAAAAGCCTGGAAAGACTTACATGAACTGATGATGTTGAGTGGAGTGAGCAGAACCAGGAGGACACTGTTCACAGTAATAGCAAGATTATGTGATAATCAACTATGATAGACTTAGTTCTTCTTAATGATACAGTAATACAAGACAATTTTAATAGACTTTGGAGGGAAAATGCCATTTGCATTTACAGAGAACAAACCAACTACACTATTTGTAAGCAACTTGAGGCTAACCTTTTGCCTCTCTCTATCCCCAGCATTTAGAGTGCCCAATACATAGTAGGTAATTAATAAATGTTTATTGATTGACTGGTTGAGCTGGTGTAACATGCTCTCCTGGCAGTAACAATTACTAGTCTGTCCTAGGCCCAACAGAGTACCTTTGACCACTGACCTTTTCAGTGTCAACTCTACCCAGCTCGCCTCCTCTGAGGCCTTCAAAGGTCTCTGGCCACAATTTCTTGAATAGTAGTTTAATAACCGGTAGCTCACTCAAGAAAGGCCATGTGTAATCTTAAAAGCCTTTATTATACCTACTCACATAATGCCCTGACTTGTTGGTTCCCGAGTGAACACCTGGTCTGAAGACCCACGTGTTCACTACCAAACTCCTTACCTCTCGGCTATCCATCAGCTTGGCTCCACTACCCCAGGTTAGGGAGCCAGGTTAAAGAGAGTGACTTGCTGTCTGCAGTGGGCTTATAAAGGGCCTGTGAGGTCACACACACAGCCAATCAGCGAGAGAGCTGTCATCCATTACGAAGCTATCTCAATATGGCCAGAAATCCCACCCACAGGGCAGTCCTATATCCACAGAGATTACTTCTGGGCCACTCAAATCTCCTGTTGCACTGTGCCTGCCCATTTAAAGGACCCTTACAAGCTGGAAGTTAACTAAGAGGGCCAATCAATGAAGAAATTATGCTAAGTATGAGTTCACTCTTTTCTTTCTTTCTTTTAATTAAAGCTTTTTATTTATAAAACATATGCATGGGTAATTTTTCAACATTGACTCTTGCAAAATCTTGTGTTCCAAATTTTCCCCTCCTTTCCCCCAACCCCTTTCCCTAGATGGCAGGGAATCCAATACATGTTAAATATGTTAAAATATATATGGTAAATCAAAAATATGTATACATATTTGTACAGTTATGTTACTACACAAGAAAAATTGGATCAAGAAGGAAAAAAACTGAGAAAGAAAATAAAATGCAAGCAAACATCAACAGAAATGGTGAAAATGCTATGTTATGGTCCATACTCAGTTCCCACTGTCCTCTCCCTGAGTGTAGATGGCTCTCTTCATCACAAAATTATTAGAACTGGTCTGAATCATCTCATTGTTGGAAAGAGCCACTTTGATCAGAATTGCTCATCGTATGATCTTCTTGTTGCCATGTATAATGATCTCTTGGTTCTGTTCATTTCACTTAGCAATGGGTTCACTCTTTTCCAAGATGACAATGATATGTGGGAGATTATGCTCCTGAAGTGTTGAGAGGGAATAATGGCACTTTTAAATTGTTCTATATGTGAAGTAAATATCTCTCTGTAAAAGTTAATTTCTATTTAGTGGTTAAATGGAATTGGGGCATAGTAAGTTGAGGAAACATAACTAGTGGGCCTTAGCTAATAGTATTAAAAAAGGATATCCTCCAACTTTTACTGTATTCCTAGAAACATATGAGGGGGAGAGTAAGCAGCCTGGAATCAATTACAGAATATCTATAAATGTTCCAATATTTCACCAAGGTATTTCCATTACATATGATCTCAACTTCTTACACAATTTTTAAAAAAATAAATTTATTACAAATAATTTTAATAAACAAAACTTTAATCCTAAGGGCCTCAGAAAACATATTACAAACATCATAGAAAAACATTTTGTGCAGCTCAGAAGTTTCATCTCTACAATGTCTCTTTAAATTGGAAGAAAGTTTGTGTGAATAAAGGATGATTTTGAGTAACATCAGCTATTTACTCAGTATATTAAATACAAAAAGACTATGACCTGAAGTAGAAAAACTAATATTTTCTTGAAATTTCTTAAAAATTTCTATCAAGTTTAGTGTTCATTTAGAATGAAAATCTCTGGGATCTTAAAAAAATTGTATAATTCCCATCATTTCTCTTGAAAAATGTAGTCCCATTTTGGTATGTTTTTAATTTCAGAATTTCAAAATTCTGTTATGAAAGGAGGTTTGAAGCATTGCTGTTTTGCATGAAGCTCTCCTTTGAACAGAAACCTAAAGCTCTCTCAGTTGTAGTTAATATTTGTTCTTTGTTTGTTCTGACTCCTAGTACTGAAAAACAAGTTTTGGCCATCCCTGTCACAGTTACAGTTAGATTTACAGTTACAGTTAAATTTAAGAAAAGGAAACTATAAGATGCTACTGTGCATTATTTCATTCTGGAAAACAATTTATATTATGCTTTAGTTAGAAAAGTAACTAAAGTGTTCATACCCCTTGAATTAGTGAAGTAGAAGAGTTAGCAAAGATAGGAAATAAGAGATCTACACAAACACAATAACAATCAGGAATTTATTAGAAAAAAAAGTAGGCATAGTATTGATCTCAAAGTCAAACTTAAAAAAGAATCAAGAGAAATCTACATTATGTCAGCCAGATTAATAGTATTTTAAATGTATGTATATATGCATATATATGTGTGTATGTATGTAGGTATGTGTACGTATGTATATATATATGTATATGCATGTGTGTCTGCGTCTATGTACAAGCATGTGTATCTGTGTGTGTGAAAAAAACCAGGAAAACTAAGGAAGCAAAGAAAAAATGGAAGTTACAAATACAATGTCTTTTATAATTATATATGCTTTCTTGAAATGAATTTATTGTTACATATTTTAAATCCTCCTTGATGCTCTCTGGGAACATGACAAGCTTTTTTCTTCTTTTTCTATTTTTCTTTTTTTTTATTTTGCATTTAAGTTTTGAATAAGTAAATACATTAAAAATAAGATTTAAAGTAACAAGTAGTTTTGGGTTATGTAGTTTTATTCCTTTTTTTTGTCTGAGGCAATTGGGGTTAAGTGACTTGTCCAGTGTTACACAGCTAGGAAGTGTTAAGTGTCTGAGATCAGATTTGAACTCAGGTCCCCTTGACTTCAGGGCTGGTGCTCTATCCACTGTGCCACCTAGCTGCCTTTGTAGTTTTATTCTTTATTTTGTTCATTTGTAAGTGGATTATAAAAAAATTTAAAAGTAACAAGAATTCATAACAAAAACATATATAACTAGTGGCACATGACACATATACAGATACATACTTAGGGTGGCTAAAGTGAATGTAACTGTCAATTTGATGGAGTTATATCAAGATTTTGTGTAGAAGGAAATCCATAAGAAAGTTCTGAAGGTAGTTTAATTGTACATTATTTCAAAGTCCAATTCTTTTTGTAAGCAAAACATTGTTTGGACATGTATATATACATATATATTATATATATGTATGTATATATATATATATATTGCATTTAATTTATACTCTATCATACTTAACATGTATTGGTCAACCTGCCATCTGCGGGGGGAGAAGGGGAAAAATAGAACAAAAAGTTTGGCAGTTATCAATGTTGTAAAATTTACCCATGCATATATCTGGTAAATAAAAACTATTAAAAAATTTTTTTTAAAAAGTTCTGAAGGATGAAGAGACAGGTTGGAAACAGTATGCCTGTAAACATTACTTTTTTATTTACTTATACTTGTATGTGTTGTTTTCCCCTAGAGCATATCAACTCCTTGAGGAAAGTATCTATATATCCAGGGCCTAACACAGTACCAGGGCTGCAATAGTGACTTACTAAAAGCTTTTTGATTGATTGATTTATAACCTGGATTTCTAACCAAGCCTGAGGCATTTTTCATGAAATCGTTGGAATTGGTTGAGAAAATGCTGATGCACTAACCATACTGCACTGTGATCTCCAATTAGGAGAGGTGATAGGATAATGGTTCAAGCTATATGAGGACTGATTGAAGGAAGTTATATCTTTTTCTAAAAGGTACACCATAAGGGGGGATACAGTAAAAAGAAAGGGAAGAAACAATCCCAATGCCATGAAGTTATTTGTATATGTATCGGCAATGTATATGTGTCAGGAGAGTTTAGGTAAATAGTAAACAGGTTTAGACTGGACATTTGGACATCACTTGGATCTGCACATTTCAGGAAAGCACAAAATCATCAATGAATACAGATTTCAGAATTCATCTTTTTTCCTACCCCTTAATGGTGTCACACACAATAATATCAATGTGTGAGAGAACTTCATCTTGAAATTCTAGTCAGTCCAAAATCATGAGAAGTTGCTCAGTCCTCAAGATTGGGTTTAACCAATTCTGTGAATAAAGTGATGGAACAAAGAAGTATTTATTGTATATCAATTCTGTGCTAAGTATTGAGGATACAAATAAAAGAATAAAACAATTCCTTCTCTAAAAAGACCTTGCATTCTAATTAGAGGAAATAATACATACAAAATAAAGGGCTTAGCTTTATGGCAGGGCTCATATTTTTTCCAATTATTTTTATTTCCAATTCTAAATCCTTCTCTTTTTTCTAACCCCTCCCTTACCCATTGAGAAGGCATAGAATACCATGCCCAATATAGATGAAGTAATGCAAAACATTTCCATGTCATCCATTTTATGAAAAAAAGTGAAAAATATATTTCAATCTACAGAATCCAACAGCTCTTTCCCTCCCTTCCTCTCTTCCTTTCTCCTTCCCTCCTCCCCCTCTCTCCCTCTCTTTTTTCTGCTTTCTCTCCTTTCTCCCTTCCTCCCTTCCTTCTTCTCTCTTCTCTCTTTCTGTCTCTCTCTGTCTCTCTCTCTCTCTCTCTCTCTCTCTCTCTCTCTCTCTCTCTCTCTCTCTCTCTCTCTCTCTCTCTCCAAATAGTATTTTATATCAAGAATCTTTTAGAGTTGTTGTGGATCATTGTATTGATCATAATAGCAAAGTCTTTCACAGTTGAATAGCACTACAATATTGCTGTATAACATTCTCCTGGTTCTGCTCAGGTTACTTTATGTCAGTTCATATAAGTCTTCCCAGGTTTTTTCTAAAACCACATCTTTAATCATGTCTTACCATCATAATCAAATACTACAACTTGTTTAGTCATTTCACAATTGATATGAAATCTCCTCAGTTTCCAATTCGTCGCAGGACTCGTGTTCTTGAAGAAATGCTTTAGCATGTATCACTAGTCTTGCTGACTGAGATGACGAATAAAAAGTGTGATAATGATATAAACTTCCTCGCTTTTAGCAGAACTAATTATTAATTGACACAGTCAGCATGTCCTTGACTTACACCTGTAGCCTTAGGGTTTCAGTTCAAAGTCTATTATGGTAAGGATGAATCAGTCTTGGTGCTTAGTCCTATACACAAATTGAGTGCCAGTGTTTTTTCAGTGCTCTGAAAAGTGACAGACAGTTGAAAAGCTCCCACCCTTTCTCCCATTATCTTAGCAGACTTTCCCCTGATGATGCAGGTAACTTTCAGGATGTGTCCTTTCAACCCAGAATAGTAGTCTTTCTTTCATTTGAATCCATGCTCTGTAGACATCACCACTGGAGATGATTGCTTAGTCTTCATTCTCAAAGAAGACCATGACATCAGGGAGGTGATGCCGTGAAATGCGAGCAAATTAGATTTAAGTGTAGGAGCTCTGGGCAAAGTCAACAGCCTCACTTTCTCCTCTGGAATTATCTGGGTCCAGTGGCAAAATCTAGATCATAATAATTGGAGATGGCTCCTGATGCAATGGGAGACCTTGGTCTTTGAAGTTAAGGTTTTTCTCAGGTCACAGATTGAGACAATACCCAATCAATGGTTGAGTAGCTAAGAAATCAGGCAAAAAAGGGCCTCTTTTACATAGTCAAAAAATGTCAGTCCGGAAGGTGAAAATCCTAAGGGTTTCTGACCAAAATGGAAACAACTGCTTTTTACCTTCACTGTGAGCTAGTTAAGGTTCAAAGACCAAGTGGGGCTTGGCCTGGGATCTATTGCTGATCAATTAATAAGAACCAGAGTCATTTGGGTTCAAGGCATGGTCCTTAGGAAAGAAATCTAGCATGTAACGAGGAAAGTGGAGAAAGAGACAGAAACAGAGATAAAAAGAGACAGAGACACAGAGACAGAGAGACAAAGACAGAAGAGGCAAAGACACAGAGACAGATAGAGAGAAAGACAGAGAGAGACATAAAAACACAGAGAGACAGAGACAGAGAAATAGAGGCAGAGCTGTGCTGTCCAACTGGCCCTTTCCAGTTGGGTTTAATCCTCCTCCTCCTACTCAAAGAGGTTGTTGTTTGTCCTTCATTCTAGGAGACCATGATATCATGGAGGTGACATCATGACATACAAGTGAATTAGACTTAATTGAGGGAATGCTGTGCAAGTTCACCAACCTCATTTTCTCCTCCACTGGAGAAGGGAGATGATCATGGTAAAGAGGAAGGTGTCTGGTTACTTTCTGGTTCCAAAGCTTGGCATTTTAGATCAGTCATGTCTGACTCTTCATGACCCAATTTAGGATTTTCTTGGCAAATATACTGAAATGGTTTGCCATTTTCCTCTCCTTTTTTTACAGATGAGGACACAAGTCAGGAAGGTTGGAGCTTCTTTTCCCAGGATAGCTCCTTCCTATCACCTCATTCCTGTGCTCAGCCTCTGGAACCAAATTCCTTCACCAGAGTTCTTATGGCCATCATTCTTTCTAAACTACCTGAATACTAGGGCAGATTGCCTGAATTGGAGACTTGGGCCAGTCACAAGGCATCAGTCAGTATCACTGATGTAATAGATAAGGTTCTCCCTCCCATCTACAGAAAACTCAGCCTTCCATAATCTCTCTCTTCCTCCTTCCCTTTTCCTTGCACCTTCTAAAGTTCTCTATTACCAATATTATTAATAAGCTTCCCATTTACCCTCCAACTCTCTAGCCTTCTGTTTTGTGATTTCTCAAACCAAGATTTCTGCCAGAAGCATCTTCTATCAAGCTCGCATCTCTTTCTCACAACACATATGTCCAGGAAGAGGATTGGGCATATTCCTTACTTTATACCATGACTTCCAGACCTTCCCGCCTGTCCCCATAAGTCAGTAGTCACCTATCATCCTTTAAAGTTCACTCTGTGCTTTCCAGATATTGTCCAGATAGTATCATCCCTGGACCTGCAGACCCCTCTCCCTACTTCCAATAAATTCAGTCCTTGTGTCTCAATCTCCTTGATCCCAAACCTTCCCAGAATGAACACTTTAATAAACTTTCCCAACTCCTACATCATGTGACTCCAGCCTATCTCAGTTAGATCACACAATCACTCAATGGACTTGCTCCAAGTTTCAGAAGTCCTCTGACCCTTTGACCACTTGGAAATGAGCAGATGGTTCCTGCTTAGACGCGACTCGGCTTAGGTCACGTCAGACTAATTGTAAGAGCCTAAGGCAAAAGTCAACCATACAGTACCCTTCCTAGGGATCAGAGGTTGACCTGTGGAACCCCAATTAAGGGTGGAGCTATTTTATTCTGAGTACAAGTGTGTTTGAGTCACATTCAAAATGAGGCAACAGTGATGTGGCAACCCCCAAAGATACTATTGTGTTAGGCTGCATCAATGGAAGCACTGTATTCAGAATGAAGGAGCTCTCAGACTTAGTTTGGGTGTCCTGATCAGACCATATCTGAAGTCTTGTATTCAATTCTGATGGACACACTTCTTAAAGTGAGCAGAGGCTGGGTGACCATTTATGGTATAAGGTTTTTTTATTTTATTTTATTATTTATTTTATTTTAATTTTTTTATTATATATTTTTTATAATATTATCCCTTGTATTCATTTTTCCAAATTATCTCCCCCTCCCTCTACTCCCTCCCCCCGATGACAGGCAATCCCATACATTTTACATGTGTTACAATATAACCTAGATACAATACATGTGTGTAAATACCATTTTCTTGTTGCACAATAAGCATTAGATTCCGAAGGTATAAGTAACCTGGGCAGACAGATATTAGTGCTAACAATTTACATTCACTTCCCAGTGTTCCTTCTCTGGGTGTAGTTGTTTCTGTCCATCATTGATCAGCTGGAAGTGAGTTGGATCTTCTTTATGTTGAAGATTTCCACTTCCATCAGAATACATCTTCATACAGCATTGTTGTTGAAGTGCATAGTGATCTTCTGGTTCTGCTCATTTCACTCAGCATCAGTTGATGTAAATCTCTCCAGGCCTCTCTGTATTCCTCCTGCTGGTCATTTCTTACAGAGCAATAATATTCCATAACCTTCATATACCATAATTTACCCAACCATTCTCTAATTGATGGACATCCATTCATTTTCCAGTTTCTAGCCACTACAAAAAGGGCTGCCACAAACATTTTGGCACATACAGGTCTCTTTCCCTTCTTTAGTATTTCTTTGGGATATAATCCCAATAACAGCACTGCTGGATCAAAGGGTATGCACAATTTGACAACTTTTGGGGCATAGTTCCAAATTGCTCTCCAGAATGGTTGGATTCTTTCACAACTCCACCAACAATGTATCAGTGTCCCAGTTTTCCCACATCCCCTCCAACATGTATGATTATTTTTTTCCTGTCATCTTAGCCAATCTGACAGGTGTGTAGTGGTATCTCAGAGTTGTCTTAATTTGCATTTCTCTGATCAGTAGTGATTTGGAACACTCTTTCATATGAGTGGATATAGTTTCAATTTCATCATCTGAGAATTGTCTGTTCATATCCTTTGACCACTTATCAATTGGAGAATGGTTTGGTTTCTTATAAATTAGGGTCAGTTCTCTATATATTTTGGAAATGAGGCCTTTATCAGAACCTTTACTTTTAAAAATATTTTCCCAATTTGTTACTTCCCTTCTAATCTTGTTTGCATTAGTATTGTTTGTACAGAAACTTTTTAGTTTGATGTAATCAAAATCTTCTATTTTGTGATCAATAATGATCTCTAGTTCTTCTCTGGTCATATGGTATATGTTTTTTAAAAAGGAGATGGTGGATTCCTATTCAGATATGGATTAATTTAGATGAACTCTGAAGTCATTTTCAACCATAAGATGCTGTAACTCTGGGAAATTTCTCACTATGAAGGGTAGTAATGGGAGGGGAATTGGGACAGTCATGTCCCTCTCTCTTCAAAAGGCAAATCTAGTATCTACAGGTCATTAAATGTTCTTCGAGAGTTTCTGTACCTGACAAATCCACCATTTTGAGCTGAGAGATTAAGACGAGCCTCTCCAAATGTAGCTAGACTGGTCCTTGTACAACAGACAGGAGACCGTTCATGATCGGTCCATATTAAAAGCCTGCCCAGCTTTTCAGAGCCTTCATTTCTTTTTGCATTCATTACATTGGCAAAGCTTTGAATGATCCAGGGTCACCTCTATGCCAAAATGAAGCATTTGAGGGGAGCTTTAGTGGGTAGTTCCCTGAATGTTAGAACAAACGCCTCAGATGACAATAGCAGTGAGAACAAAGGTAGCAGGAGAGCAGGCAGAGTTTCAGCTGCAATGTTCCAGTCTAGATTGGTATCTTCATTCAACATGCTTGCCAAATAGCTGTTGGAAATGTTGACTACCAGACTGGGGGGAAATAGAGCCAAAACAAAATGAATGCAGATCAAGCTGTGGCAAATGAAGTAGGAGTGCATAGATTGGCGTGCAATTTATTTTTCTTAAAACAGCAACAGCAGGACAATAGCAGGGCACTGGGCTTTGGGGATCTTGAACTGATTAGCTTTGATTGGATGACCTTTCCTTAGGTACTAAAGGAGCAATATTGGAATTATCATCTATTTCAGTTTCAAATAATTGCATGGAGCTCAATATAGGAACCAAACGCCAATACTGTAATCCTGTTGGACTAATTATAATTCCAAGTGAAATTAATTGTTTTCAGATGTTTCTATAGATGAGCAGAGTTTCCTTAATAATGATAAAGACATATCTGCATGGAGCTAGTCCTTTAAGTTTTACAAAACATCATCACAATAATCAATTGAATTTGTTTCATTCCAATATACACTTTTAAACATAATGACCAAGCTTGGTCTGGAGAAGAGATGAGAAAAGTGCCCAATGTTGCATGAGCTATTTTTGGACCCCATTAATGTGTTGATTGGTTTTAGAGAACTGTTTTTTGGTGTTTTAATTTTTTTATTTTTGGCTGAGGCAATTGGGGTTAAGTGACTTGCCCAGGGTCACACAGCTGGGAAGTGTTATGTGTTTGAGGCCAGACAAATTTGAACTCAGGTCCTCCTGACTTCAGGTCTAGTGCTCTATCCACTGCACCACTAGCTGCCCCTGTTTTTTTTTCCTACAAGACAATGCATATGATAATTGTGGAAATATGTATGGGAGAATGGCACATGTTTAAACCTATATTGGATTACTTAACGTCTAAGGGAGAAATTGGGGGAAGGGAGGGAAAAAATTTGGAACGCAAGGTTTTGCAAGGGTGAATGTTGAAAATTATCTATGTATATGTTTTGAAAATAAAAAGCTTTAATAAAATAAATAAATTTCTAAAAACAAGATTAAAAAAAGAAAAAAAAATCCTGGATTTAAATTGAAAAAATGTTAAACCTCAAAAATAATAATAGCTCATAGATGTACACTTTTTCATACTTTACAAAGTACTTTTCTACAATTCTGTGAGTAATGGAAAAATGATTGTCCTAATTTTACAAAGTCGAGAAGCTTAACTGACTCATTTATGGTCTTACTACTTACTAGGGAGATGTTAGAGATGGAACAGATATAGATCATGTGAATCCAAGTTCAACATTACCCTGGACTATTTTTATAAACACAAGATGTCAGGTGATGTGATATTACAGGGAAGAAATTATTATCAGAGAATAAATGGGGTGAATTGACAGTTGGCTAGATGATGCTACAGCATAAGGTTTCATAGTTTTACAGTTGCTGTTGGGTGGGGCAACTATATCTGGCATATCCCTGTAGCTCATTTTGGCTGCATTATGAAATACATGAAGGGGAATGAAGTAAGATAAGGCCAAAAAATTACAAAGCCCTGCAAAAGGACTTCAGTGCTGGACTTAGGAAAATGGACTTGATTTGGTAAGACAAAAAAGAGACATTGAAAATTTTTGAGCACTAATGTGACAGGGTAAGAGTTATAATTTAGCAAAATTAATATAGATATGAGATATATATTAGTATATTAATTAATAATTATACGTTATAATTATAGATAAAATATGATTAATATTTTTATATATTAATATAGAACGAGATGGGGTTGAGCTTGAAGACAAAGAAACCAGTTAGAAGGCTATTTCTACAGTGCCCAAATCCTATTGATTCTACCTTCTCCATAATTCAGATATATTCCTTTCACTCTGCTCACTAAAAAAACCCACCCATTAGTTTGGATCTCCTTTACCTCTCATCTGAAATATTTCAGAAGATTCCTAGTTGGTCTCTCTGTATCCAGCCTTTCCCTTCTCCATTCCACCCTTCCCTCAGTTGCCAAATTAATGTGGTTTTTTTCCAGTCAATTTACAGTTTAAGCTTGTAGCATTCATAGATTATTTTGCTTTTGATCTTTGCTAATTTTTTCTTTGAAACTTCATTAAGAAACTATAGGCAAACGTAGCTGATTTATATGAACAATAATTGAATTGAATGGAAAATTACTTTTTGATGAACTGCTAATATGTTTATTTACAATTTTTATCTAATTCATTCATAATTAGGAAAGAGGAAAGAAAACAATATATACTCAACAAATCTGCCATGGGAAGCTTGTAATATATTAGATGAAAACTCAATACACTTGTTAATATATTTTTATGGGATACTTCCCTTAACTTGGAACTTATAGATAGGCTTGTAGGTTAGGCCCTCTGGGGATGACAGTTTTAAGGTTCAAACATGCCTTTATATATATGAGCCCCTAGTAGTACATTTCTTATTAATTGTCAACCAACAGACTCAATTAGTATTAACAAAGCCAGTTACCAATAAGGTAGAGTAAAAACAGTGGCAAACAAAGCATCCTTTCCCTATCCCCAAAATTCAAGATGTACTTTCCACAACCATACACAGCATCCCTGGAAAGAGCAGCTTAAACTAATAGTATAAAATAGTAGTGGAACATACATGGAGAGTATACATGTACCACAGATCTCATGACTGAAACTTCAGGGCCTGAAAGTCTTTTCTGTCCTTGATTATCCTGCCTGCGGGACGAACAATCTCTTGAGTCAGAACTGGCTCTTTTCTCTTCAACCACAGGACATGTTCCTTAAAACTGATGTTTCTCTTAGATATTCGTGTCTATCTGGTGCATGAGTTCCTGCTTCCTAAATTGGGCTTCAAACGCTATCAAACTGACTCTTCAACATCTGAGTGAAATGTCTTTTGTGCTGGCAAATATGTTGCTAGATACAAAGTTGGTGGATGTGGAAGAGGACTATTGAGCAATCCCTTTTTTTTTCTTTTTTAATAGTTTTTATTTACCAGATATATGCATGGGTAATTTTACAACATTAACAATTGCCAAATCTTTTGTTCTAATTTTTCCCCACCTCCCCCCCCCCCAGATGGCAGGTTGACCAATACATGTTACATATGTTAGAGTTTAAATTAAATACAATATATATTCATGACCAAATAGTTGTTTTGCTGTACAAAAAGATTGGGACTTTGAAATAGTGTACAATTAGCCTATGAAGGAAATCCAAAATGCAGGTGGACAAAATTAGAGGGCAATCCCTTTTTCTTTCTAATCTCCTTCCTTTATCACTACATACTGCTTCAAGCTTTAACTGTCTCCTCTTGCTTTCAAGTAAGTCATTCTTCATTCAATTCAGGAGGAGGAGGCAGTCTAGACTCAAAGCAGTTGTGTAGTGAATTGGATAAATTGGTAGCCAGATGTATAGACAGATAGACAAATAGATAGATGCAGAGATAAAGATAGACAGATAAACGGATGGCTAGATAGATAGATGTATGGATGGATGGATGGATGGATGGATAGATGGACAGATGGCTAGATAAATAGATGATAGATAGACAGACAGATGGTTAGGTAAGTGTATAGATAGAGATAGATAGACAAGTAGACAGAGAGATGTTGTCTTTTGTCTTTTAAACAATTCTTAGGCAATGACTAAGTTTATAATAATAGTAAGATCTTCTTTGGATAAGTACATTTTAACCACAAGAATGTAGCATAACTTAAATAAGATGAATGAAAGGGTTCTCAAAAAAAAGTAATCTTTAAAAATAAGTGAAAACATTAAAAAAAACAAAGCAATAAACTTTAATATTCAAGTTACTTTTCTATTAAAAATATTCATGAGTGATGCCCTTGATATATATATTCTTAATGGAGTGCTACTACATGTAGTTTGTTTCTATAACATGAAAGTCTTTCCTGGATTGATCAGAATTTACTTCCATTGGACTATATCCTTCACTGCTCTTGAAGCATAATTTAAGAGATTTCTCTTGCATCACTGATGTGATTGTTCTATTATTAGACTCATAAGAAATTGCACCATCCACAGCTATACAGGTGTCCAAACAAGGAAATTGGAAACAAACCTTCGAAGAGAAAGAACACTGACAATTATGTGAGACTATAAATTCACTTTGGCCTTTGAATGCTAAAAAGCAGCACAAGCTAATCCCGATTTACATACTTTTCTTTCATTTACTAATGAGATTATTGTGGAGAAAGGCCTTTGAAAAACTCAAAGTGATGTATAAAATGTGAGTTATTATCACGACTGTCATGAAGTCCAATGATCTCATTTTATTGCTAAAGAAGCTGAGAACTCAGAGAAGGTAAGAGACTTGTTTATAATCAGGCAATGAACTTTGGGCAGGGCTTGGACTTTCTCAACTAATTCCTTGTTGACTTGAAATTCTTTTGGCATTTAGCCACTTTGTACAGCTTGGGTTGCAACTCTGAAAATATCATATGACTAGTTTTTTGATCTTGCTCCAGTATCCATTTGGGGAACTGAACTCTTCTCTTTTTTCCATGAACTGAGATTTCATAATAAGAAATCCCAGACGATAGTGGTTCCTTCTTTTGGTGCTCTCATTGGCCACAGTATTGACAACAGATCTCAGAGCTCTGTTCATGGACTCTTCTTGCTTTGTGGGAGCAGATGCAGACTAAGTTAGTATGCAATTTGCTTAAAATTAGCATTCAATTCATAACTAACTTTACTAGAGCTAAAGAAGGAAAGGAGTATGTTTATCACTGTTTGATACAAATGACTTTCAAAGTGTCCTGCCTTAGTATTTACTCCAGTGAATGATTTAAACATGTCCAAGATCTTAATGATTTCTGGTAGTGTTATGTTATCATCTCCTATACCTTGAAGACCATCTGCCCTCTCTCTTTCACTAAACAAATATAATTTCATTCCACAACCTCTCCAGACCAGGGCTTCTTAAACTTTTTTTACTTCTAGCTCCTTTTTGCCCAAGAAATTTTTATGTGACCCCAGGTATAAAGATATATAAAATAGATTTTTACTGATGACAAATCATTGATTATTGATTAACATTCAGTTAAAATTGAGTAACATTCAGTTACAAGATCCACTTATGGGATTTAGAACCATAATTTAAGAAGTTGGGCTCTGGAACACACTCAACATTGTTGTGAATGTGATATTGCTTAAATGCACCACTATAGAAAGTGTTTTAACATAAGCTCTGTGTATGCTGTGATTCCACCTTATTTCTCACCACAGGAAGCCATGATTTATCTGCCTGCCTGGAACAATGGGTGTCCCTTTCCTTGAGCAGGTGTGCATTTGTATTCTCAGCTGTCCACACGGTGGTTGATCCAAAATTGACATGCATAAAGCATAGATCTGCTTTAAACCTAACACTCCTCTGCTCTAGAAGTCTCAGTGGTTTTCCATTGCCTTAATAATAAATTACATCTTTATGTGACCACAAAGCCCAGCAACAAAACATAGAAAGAGAAATTCCATTTAAAATAACTATAAACAGTATGAAATATTTAGGAGTCTACCTGGCAGGACAAACTCAGAAACTATATGAATACAATTGCCAAACACTTTTCATACAAAGACAAATCTAAACAATTGGAAAAATATCAATTGCTCATGGGTAACTGAAACAATATAATAAAAATGATAATGCTGCCTAAACTAATTTACTTATTCAGTACCATATCAAACTACCAAAAAATCTGATAGAGATAGGAAAAAAAATCATCAAGAAAAATCAAAGGTCAAGAATATCAAGGGAATTAATGAAAAAAATACAAAGGAAAATATCAAATCTCAGACTATATTATAAAGCAGTGAGTACCAAAACTATCTGGTATTGGCCAAGAAATAGAGTGGTAAATCAGTGGAATAGATTGGTACATAAGACCCAGTAATCGATGATTATAGTAATTTAATGTTTGATAAACTCAAAGACCCTAGCTTCTGGGGGAAAAAAACCCTCATTATTTGACAAAAACTTCTGAGAAAACTGGAAAACAATAGGATAGAGCTAGAGCTAGGTCTAGGTTATACTAGGTATAACTAACACCTCACACTATGTTCCAAGATAAGTTCAAAACGAGTGCATGATTTAGACATAAGAGGTAACATCATAATCAAATTAGAAAAGCAATGAATAATCTTGTCAAATCTGTAGCAAGGGGAAAATTCAGGACTAAACAAGAGATAGAGAGCATTCCAAAACACAAAATAAATAATTTTGATTATATTAAATTTTTGCTCAAACAAAACCAATGTAACCAAGATTAAAAGGAAAGCAGAATGTGAAAAAATAATCTTGATATCAAGTGTCTCTGATAAAGGCCTAATTTCTCAAATGTATGCTGAGTCAAATTTATTTTATTTTATTTTATTTATTTATAATATTATCCCTTGTATTCATTTTTCCAAATTATCCCCTCCTCCCTTTACTCCCTCCCCCCGATGACAGGCAATCCCATACATTTTACATGTGTTACAATATAACCTAGATACAATATATGTGTGTAAATACCATTTTCTTGTTGCACATTAAGTATTGTATTCCGAAGGTATAAGTAACCTGGGTAGATAGACAGTAGGGCTAACAATTTACATTCACTTCCCAGTGTTCCTTCTCTGGGTGTAGCTACCTCTGTCCATCATTGATCAACTGGAAGTGAGTTGGATCTTCTTTATGTTGAAGATTTCCACTTCCATCAGAATACATCTTCATACAGTATCATTGTTGAAGTGTATAATGATCTTCTGGTTCTGCTCGTTTCACTCAGCAACAGTTGATGTAAGTCTCTCCAAGCCTCTCTGTATTCCTCCTGCTGGTCATTTCTTACAGAGCAATAATATTCCATAACCTTCATATACCATAATTTACCCAACCATTCTCCAATTGATGGACATCCATTCACCTTCCAGTTTCTAGCTACAACAAAAAGAGCTGCCACAAACATTTTGGCACATACAGGTCCCTTTCCACTCTTTAGAATTTCTTTGGGATATAAGCCCAATAACAGCAATGCTGGGTCAAAGGGTATGCACAGTTTGATAACTTTTTGGGCATAATTCCAGATTGCTCTCCAGAATGGTTGGATTCTTTCACAACTCCACCAACAATGTATCAGTGTCCCAGTTTTCCCACATCCCCTCCAACATTCATCTTTATTTGTTCCTGTCATCTTAGCCAATCTGACAGGTATGTAGTGGTATCTCAGAGTTGTCTTAATTTGCATTTCTCTGATCAGTAGTGATTTGGAACACTGAGTCAAATTTATAAGAATACAAGCCATTCCTCAGGTGATAAATGGTGAAAGGATAAGATCAGGCAGTTTTCAGATGAAGAAATCAAAATATCCAAAGGCATATGAAGAAGTGCTCTAAATCATTTTTGATTAGAGAAATGCAAACTAAAACAACCCTGCGATGTTACCTCATACTTATCAGATTGGCCTAAAAAAAGGAAAATGATAAATGTTGGAGAGGATATGGGAAAATTGGGACACTAATGCATTAATGATGGAATGATTCAACCATTCTGGAGAGCAATTTGGAACTATATCCAAAAGATTATAAAACTATGCATACCCTTTGATGCAGCACTACACTACTTGATCTGTGTTTCACAAAGGATTATAAAAAAGGAAAAGAACTTATACATGTAAAAAATATTCACAGTCATCTTTTCTTTGGTGGCAAAGAACTGGAACTTAAGGGAATGTCCATCAATTAGGAAATGTCTAAACAAGCTATGTTATATAAATTCAATAGAATGCCATTGTGCACTAAGAAATAATCAACTGCATAAAATAAAAGTATAACTGATGCAAAGCGAAATGAGCAGAACCAGGTATACAGCATCAGCAACATTGTGTGATTATTATTAATAAATGACTCAGCTCTTCTCAGCAACACAGTAATCCCAGATAAAGAACTCATGAAGAAAAATGTTATCCATTTACAGGTAAAGATGGACTTTGAATGCATATTGAAGCATTTTTTCACTTATTTTATTCTCAATTTAAATTTAGTTTAAATTTTATATCCACTCATATGAAAGAGTGTTCCAAATCACTACTGATCAGAGAAATGCAAATTAAGACAACTCTGAGATACCACTACACACCTGTCAGATTGGCTAAGATAACAGGAATAGATAATGACGAATGTTGGAGGGGAAAACTGGGACACTGATACATTGTTGGTGGATTGTGAAAGAATCCAACCATTCTGGAGAGTAATTTGGAACTATGCCCCAAAAATTGTCAAACTGTGCAAACCCTTTGACCCAGCATTGCTGTTATTGGGATTATATCCCAAAGAAATACTAAAGAGCAGAAAGGGACCTGTATGTGCCAAAATGTTTGTGGCAGCCCTTTTTGTTGTAGCTAGAAACTGGAAGATGAATGGATGTCCATCAATTGGAGAATGGTTGGGTAAATTATGGTATATGAAGGTTATGGAATATTATTGCTCTGTAAGAAATGACCAGCAGGAGGAATACAGAGAGGCCTGGAGAGACTTAAATCAACTGATGCTGAGTGAAATGAGCAGAACCAGAAGATCACTGTACACTTCAACAACAATACTGTATGAGGATGTATTCTGACTGAAGTGGAAATCTTCAACATAAAGAAAAACCAACTCACTTCCAGTTGATCAATGATGGACAGAGGTAGCTACACCCAGAGAAGAAACACTGGGAAGTGAATGTAAATTGTTAGCACTAATATCTGTCTGCCCAGGTTACATGTACCTTCGGAATCTAATGCTTATTGTGCAACAAGAAAATTGGATTTACACACATATATTGTATCTAGGTTATATTGTAACACATGTAAAATGTATGGGATTACCTGTCATCGGGGGGGAGGGAGTGGAGGGAGGGAGGGGAAAATCTGGAAAAATGAATACAAGGGATAATGTTATAAAAAATTACTCATGCATATATACTGTCCAAAAATTTATAATTATAAAATTAATTTAAAAAAGAGATAATAATAAATTTAGTTTAAATTTTAAAATACAAAGTTTGCAAAAAGTTGAAAAATATTTTTTGGAGACATTAGGGGTGTGCCTGGGCAAAACTACCTCAACTTACACACATCTGTGGATTTTCTAATATCATTAATTTTATACTTAAATATTAATACTTAAATATTTATACTTAAGTATAAAATTAAACTATTAATACCCACCCTTCAATAAACTAAAACATTCTACCCAGGACTTTTGTCAAAAATAGTCCAAAACTAAATCTTTGCCTCTAATCTCTAAGGTATAATTCTCTAAACATTAAAAAAATCTTGACTGATTAATATCTTCTCTTTTGTTCTTGTTTTTTAATTATCTTCTTATACTCCCTTTGAAGTATAAAGTTGTTTAGACTCTTACTATTGTTTAATTGAAGCTTTTTATTTTCAAAACATATGCATGGATAATTTTTCAACATTGACCCTTGCAAAATCTTGTGTTCCAAATTTTGCCCTCCTTCCCCTGACTCCCTCTTCTAGATGGCAAGTAATCCAATATATGTTAAACATGGTAAAAATATATGTTAAATCCAATATATGTATACATATTTATACAGTTATCTTCCTGCATAAGAAAAAAAATCAGATCAAAAAGGAAATGAGAAAGAAAGCAAAATGCAAGAAAACAATAACAAAGAGTTTGAAAATATTATGTTGTGATCCACACTCAGTTCCCACAGGCCTCTCCCTGGATGTAGGTGGCTCTCATCATCACAAGATCATTGGTACTAGTTTGAATCATCTTATTGTTGAAGAGAGCCACGTCCATCAGAATTGATAATCGTATACTCTTGTTGTTGCTGTGTATAATGATCTCCTGATTCTGCTCATTTCACTCAGCATCATTTCAGGTCTCTCTGAAATCATCTTGCTGATTGTTTCTTACAGAACAATAATATTCCATAACATTCATATACCATAATTTACCCAACCATTCTCCAATTGATGGACATCCATTCAGTTTCCAGTTTCTTGCCACTACAAAAGGACCACCACAAACATTTTTTGCACATGTGGGTCCCTTTCCCTTCTTTAAGATCTCTTTGGGATATAAGCCCAGTAGTAACACTGCTGAAATCAAAGGGTATGCACAGTTTGATAACTTTTTGAGCATAGTTCCTAACTGCTCTTCAGAATGATTGGATCCATTCACAGTTCTACCAACAATGTATCAGTGTCCCACATTCCCTCTAACATTTGTCATTATCTTTTCCTGTCATCTTAGCAGATCTGAGAGGTGTGTAGTGGTATCTCAGAGGTGTCTCAATTTGAATTTCTCTGATCAATAATGATTTAGAGTACCTTTTCATATGACTACAAATGGCTTTAATTTCTTCATCTGAAAACTGTTCATATCCTTTGACCATTTATCAATTGAAGAATGGCTTGAATTCTTATAAATTTGAATCACTTCTCTATATATTTTAGAAATGAGGCCTTTATCAGAACCCTTAAATGTAAAAATGTTTTCTCAGTTTATTGCTTTCCTTCTAATCTTGTCTGCATTAGTTTTGTTTGTACAAATTTTTTTTCACTTAATATAATCAAAATTATCTTTTGGTGTTCAATTATGAGTTCCAGTTATTCTTTGGACACAAATTCCTTCCCTTTCCACAGATCTGAGAGGTAAACTATTCTATGTTCTTCTAATTTGTTTATAATATCACTCTATCTAAATCACAAACCCATTTTGACTTTATCTTCTAGTTTCTGCCATACTAGTTTCTAATTTCCCCAACAGTTTTTGTCAAATAGTGAATTCTTATCCCAAAAGCCGAGGTCTTTGGGTTTGCCAAACACTAAATTGCTATAGTCATTGACTATTTTGTCTGTGAACCTAACCTGATCTACTGATCAACTAGTCTATTTCTTAGCCAGAACAAAATGGTTTTAGTGACCACTGCTTTATAATATAGTTTTAGCAGACCCTTAGAATTTGCTATCTGTGTCTGAAAGTAGAGCCATGCCCTCTGGCTGGATTTGAAGTTCACGGATTCATTTATTCCAAGTATATTTATTAATATGTAAGTAATATGTAAAGCTCTACCAGGCTCCCTCAGGACAATGGACATTCACTGTGGGCAGGTATTGTCTCATTTTTCCTTTTGTGTTCCCAGTGCCTAACAGTGTAGCATATAGTGTGTTCTTATTAAATCTTTGA
The DNA here is from genome assembly GCF_048593235.1 of Sminthopsis crassicaudata. NCBI lineage: Eukaryota > Metazoa > Chordata > Mammalia > Dasyuromorphia > Dasyuridae > Sminthopsis > Sminthopsis crassicaudata. The sequence continues at coordinate 107,568,463 of NC_133620.1, forward strand.
TAATTGAAATATAGTCCACCTAGAGGACTCATGTGAGTCTGCACAGGGGTGGAGGTGGTGGGTATGGATATGAGTGTACTGTAATCCTTGGGAGCATGGATTCTCTACCTCTGCTACTTACACAGTGATCCTTCTGAGGAAATTGTAGCAGAATTTGGCACAGACCCAGACCCAAGACATTTAAATGGCACTGAACCAACCTTAGTTAATACAGGAGAACATTTCTTGTACTTTAGGTATAATGTTCACTGGTGATTGCTCAACAAGTTATTGCGATGATTTGTAGAGGCTCTTGAGGCCCTAGAGTACCTCTCAGGCTAGCATGGTCCTCTATCTATTATTCCTTGCCATCATTCTTTAGAATTACCCACCAAAGGGAGGAGCCTTATCTTTGAAACACTGCTGCTAAAATGCATATCGCAGGGTATCAGTTATTAGCTTAAGCTTAAAGAAAATCTATAGAATTGTGGAGCTGGACCGTTAGTCCTGGAAAAGGATTAGGGTGCTATAAGAGTTGGGTCAAAGAAGGCAGGCTCTGGGAGATGAAATATAACAACAAAGAGAAAGGAAACAACTCAAAAGCAAACTTTACAGCTTAGAATGGGGTTGAAGAGGCAGCTCTTTGTAGCTCCCTTTCCTACTTCCATTCCTACTGGTCTTGAAAAAAGTTGTTCTGTGTCAAGTTAATGCATTTGGAGACAAGAGCTTTCTTTTAACATAATGTTCAAAGTTATATAATATAGACGTTTATATGCGAGTTAATACCAAACAAAATAAACTGTAGGCTCCCTGAAGGCCATTTGGCAGTCTTCAAACAGGATTCTTTTCTTTGCTTTGTAGAAAGGGGACAGTCCCCAAGGCAGTGTCTGGGGAGATTTGTTAAACTGGAATCGAAAAAGAGGACATGTTACTTTTTGTGAAATAATTCAAAGGTCATCAGTCTTTTTTTGTTCCAAGGGAAATTCATGGAAAAGGGGGAAAACTTAAAAGTTGATAAATGTTCCCTTCCCCTTACATAGTCTATAATTAAAAATAGACTCCAGCGTTCGGAAAGGAGCCTAAATGTTATTCTAAGAAACCAAACCAAAAAAAAAACAACAAAAACAAAAAACAAACAACAACAAAAAAAAAACAGGTAAGAAAATGAAGGGATTAGCCCAAGATTACCCAACTAGTTAATGCCAGATCCAGAGTCAGAAAGTAGGCCTCCAGGCCAAGATCTTTCACTTACACCATATTACTCTTTCCTTTAGCCTAATACTCAAAATGCAGATTTTTTAAGTAGTGGCTAAAGAGGTATTTCTTGGGCATGTTGAATAGGAGATTCATGCATTAGACATGCAGTTACAAGTCTTCAAAGTGACCGTGATCTCTCAAATACCAAATCTAATAGCTTTTTCTCACTCCTAATGCATCTGACCTCAAGAAGCTGGAGTGAGGCAGATCTAAGTGGCAGAGCAGAAGAAAGAAATATATTGAGCTTTCCACAAAAACTCCTCCAAAAAGACTCAGAAAATGCACCAGACCATATTGGGAAAAATCCACAAAGAATTCACAATGAGTGAATTTTCTATCTTAGATCAGCATAAGGTTCTTTTTTTTTCTTCTTAAAATAAGTCTAACAGGAAGAGGATGTGAGAAATGGAAACACTGAGGAAAGGAAATTTGAAGGTGATCCCATTTTAAAAATTTTTCCCAGCCTCAAATTTCTGAGCTGTGGCCAGTCAGTCAATAAACATGTATTAAGCACCTACTATGTGCCAGGCATTGTGTTAAGGATTGTGGACACAGAGAGAGAGACAGAAAGACAGAGACAGAGACAGAGAGAGAGAGAGAGAGAGAGAGAGAGAGAGAGAGAGAGAGAGAGAGAGAGAGAGAGAGAGAAAGAGAGAGAGACAGAGTGACAGAGAGAGAGAGACAGAAAGACAGAGACAGAGAGAGAGAGAGAGAGAGAGAGAGAGAGAGAGAGAGAGAGAGAGAGAGAGAGAGAGAGAAAGAGAGAGAGAGAGAAATTCCTTGATCTCAAGGAACTCACAATCTATTTGAGGTGAGGGAAATGGCATGCTAACAACTAAGTACAAACAAGACATGGATAGGAAAAATTGAAAATAATTAACAGAAGACTTTCAAATTAAAGGCGATCAAGAAAGGCATCCTGCAAGAGGTGAGATTTTTAGTCAGAACTTGATAAAAGTCAGGGAACGTAGAAGGAGGAGATGGGGAGGCTCTACAGATGGGAACAGACAGTGAAAATACCCATAGCTGGGAGATGAAGTAAGTTGTCAAAGAAACAGCCAGAAAGCCATTATCTCTAGGAGGAAGAGAGTACATGGGGATCAGTGATGTAAAAGGAGCCTGGAGAGGTAGCAGGAGGCCAGGGTTTTGTAGAGGATTCTGTATTTGATCGGGAGGTTACAGGGCTATGGGGAGCCACTGAAGTTTATCGGGTAAGGGGATGACAGTCAGATCTGTGCATTTTGAAGATTACTTAGACAACTGAATGTTAGAATGGACTAGTGAGACCCACGGTAGAAAGACCAACTAATAAGCTATTGAAATAGGCCAGGAGTGAGATGATGAAGGCTTATATCAGGGTGGTAGCAGTGTCAGGAAGAGAAGGGGCACACAGGAGAGATATTATAAAGGTAAAATCAACAGACCTTGGCAATCTATGGCATATGAGGTAAGAGAGAGTGAGAAGTCAAAAGATGGCACTTGGGTGGCCAGTCTGGGTGACTGCGAGTTAGTATTATCCCAGGCAGTAATAGGAGAATTAGGAAGAGGGGAAAAGAAAATGAGTTGAGATCATAAAAAAGGGAAAAGATCCACATGTGAAAAAATGTTTATAGCAGCTCTCTTTGTTGGAAATCTAGGAGACGTCTATCACTGGGAGAACGGCTGAATAAATTAGGATTTATGAATGTCGTGAAATATTATTGTTCTGTAAGAAATGATCGGCAGGATGATTTCAGAGAAGCCTGGAGAGACTCATAGGAACTGACACTGAGTGAAGTGAGCAGAACCAGGAGAACATTGTACACAATAACAGCAAGATTATGTGATGATCAACTGTGATGGACTTTGCTCTTCTCAGCAATAAGGTAATCCAAAATAATTTCAATAGACTTGGGATATAAAATATCACCTTTATCCAGAGAAAGAACCATAGACATTGAATGTGGATCAAAACATGATTTAAAAAAAAATTGTGGTTTTTCCCTTTTGCTCTGATTGTTCTTTCATAACATGACTAATAAGGAAATATGTTTCAAATGATTGTACATGTGTAATCTATATCAGATTGCTTGATGTCTTGGAAAGGAAAAAGGGTAAGGAGGAAGGGAGAAAAAATTTGGATTTCCTGATCTCACAAAAATAATGTTGAAAACTATGTAATTAAAAAAAAATGTTAAGTGGGAAAAAAAAAGAAGAGTAATGAGCTGTATACAGGAGACATTGATTAAGCTCTCATTTCTTTCATAAAGCCTTCCAGATCCTTCCCACTGGATTATAAGTGACAAAATTGCAGAGTTGAAGAGGATATCATTAGTTATATCATTCTAATCATACTGTAAAAAGAATTCTTGGTATAACAAATTATTTGCTCAAGCTAAAATAAGTAGAATAGTTGACAATAGGGAACCAGATTTCATATCTAATCTAATCTAAATCAATGTCTAGGCTAATCCCCTCATTTTACAGATTCAGTTTCTCCCTTCTTAGATATCTGTAACACTTGGCTAATTTCTCTCCTGAAGTTTATTGCATAATGCCCAGAAGACATGGCCAGAGTTGGGGATTTCATGGGAGTTAAGGCTTTTAATGACAGGTGTCCCTCTTAGGAACTGAAATTCTCACCACCACCCTTCCTTCCCCCATTTGCCTGGATATAAGATGGATAAAACATAGGCTGTGTTAGGCACTGAGGGTATGAGATCCAGCAGCTTCAGCAGAAGGGCCGGAGCTGGGACTACAGCATGGCTGAGAGAGAGGGCTCCATGGCCAGCTATGGAAAATGGATTATAAGCCAAATTCTATTGGAAGAGGAGCTTAAAAAACAAAACAGCGTCCTATTTTCCTGTTCTATCCCCAATTTCCTATCGCTAATGGCTGTCTTTAAGCCTGATTTTCTTTTAAAAATGGAATTTGTTCCTATTGTCTCCCAGCATGTTTTCACCCGAGGTCTGAGGGTACAGCCCACCTATGTTAGGATCCTGCAGTTCTGATGTGAGAAGTTAAATCACCTTCCTGCAGGGCTATGGAGCTATGGTTTGGTTTTATGAATGATCCTATAACTCTCCCAAACAGAACCCTGAAACCCAAGGCTCATTTAAATTTCCCCTAGAATAATGAAACAATTGAGGCCAGGGTGCTACTGAGGATGTGAGGGGGTGGGTTCTGGTTCCAAAGGCTAAATTCCGTCCATTTTTCTCAAAGAAAAGACGGGAGGTGGGCGTACTGAAGGGAAATGTTCTTCCTCCAAATTGGTCCAGTAGGTGTGATCTGGGAGGAATCTGACTCTTCCCCTTTTGTGTTGGAAGGGGATTTTAAGGTAAGTGAGATCCCTTTGAGCTCCACAATAATACTTAGTATTAAATCTGTTTTTAAATATGATATTTGCATAATTCTCTATTTCTGTAAACACTTAGGAGACATAAAATTAAATATCTATCTTTGTAATCCTCTTGCTGTCCTTCCCCCCCCCCCCATACCTACTATACTGGAGCCTACCATATTGTCTTGCATATGCACATATGTTCCTCCTATGGTAGGAACAAGAGCTGTCACAAGCCTGAAGCATTTTGGACCCTCAAAGATGTGGGGATCAGAAAATACATGAAATATATACCTACTATTCCAAGAGGACAAAGACAGTTTCAAGAATTTTGTGTGTGAGTGTATTTTGGTCTCTGAGTTCCCATCCTAACAGTCACTGGCAAATAGTAGGCACATAAATGTTTATGAAATTGAATTGAATTCAATGAGGTGACTCAGGCCAATTCCAATAGACTTGGATGGAGAGAGCCATCTGCATCTAGAAAGAGAACTATGACTGAATGTGAATCATAGTATTTTCACCTTTTTTGTTGCTGTTTACTTGCTTTTTTTTCTCATTTTTTCCCTTTTTGATCTAATTTTTCTTGTGCAGCAAGATAAATGTGGAAATATGTATAGAAGAATTGCACATGTTTAACCTGTATTGGGTTACCTGCTGTCTAGGGGAAGGGAGTGGGGGGGAAAGGAGGGAAAAAATTTGGAGCACAAGGTTTTGCAAGGATGAATGTTGAAAACTATCTTTGCCATGTATTTTGAAAATAAAAAGCTATTATTTAAAAATTGAATTGAATTAATTTAGTGGGGAGAATGATTTTATATTCTTGCCTTAAGCACAAAATTAGCTAGTTACAGTGCCTTTGATAAGTTCAAATGAATGAGAAAAAGGACAGTTTTTTTTTTTTTTTTTTCATGTTATATATACTCTTTCACAATCAGGTGGAGCAGTAAATAGAGCTCTGGCCTGGAGTCAGGAACACCCGAGTGAATTTGGCCTCAGATACTTCCTAGTTATGTGACTTTGGGCAATCACTTGGTCTCTGCCTCAGTTTCTTCATCTGTAAAGTGGGGATAATAATATCACTTACCTTCTGGGGTGCTTGTAAAGAATCAAATGAGATATTCACTGGACAGTGTTTTGCAAACCTCAAAGTGCTATATAAATGTTAGCCATTATTATTATTATTCTCTCACTTCTAGAATGACCACTCAGTAAAATACTTGCTGGCTTTAATTCACATCTCAAATAAAATATTATTTATAGAGCACTTTACATGCAAAACTCTGGCTATTATTACGGTAGGAAGCTAGGTTGTTCTGATGTGATTGAAGAAGCTTTCTTTCTAAAACCTACAGAAGGGTAGTTTTTGGTTTGTTTTAAAATCAGGGTCCAAGCTCAGGATTTTATTCTTCCTTTATGAAGTGAGGGTGTGTGAAGAGAACCGACAAGTACACTGAGGTTGTCTCAGTTACTCCCAGGAAATCCTGCGGGGGATACAGAAAGCCACCAATCTTCATCCCACAGGCTTCCTTCAGAAATCTGCAGAACTAAAAGACCTTTGTGTTTCTCTCCATGATCTTTCTGACTCCATGATCAATTAAGATCTATGCCTGTTGCTTAATTGGGGCAGTCATTCTGCTCCGTTGGGCTGTCATTGTTCCTGGTGAGAGTGGCGGTGGTTTGTTCTTGGTCTGAGGTCTGTCAGATTACTCCCTGACAATGGCACCCAGTTCCACTTGGCTGGTGATGGCCCCGGCTCTGGGCTGTAGCTGTCCCTCCCCGGCTCTTTGTCCCAGAATGACTCACGAGAAAACCTGAGGAGAAAGGAACCAGTCATAGGAATTCCAGAGGACCAGAGCTGTTTCAGGAATTTTTTGTTGGGGATTTTTGGACTGTGTGTTGCCACCCCAACAGTCATTGGCAAATAGTAGGCCCTCAATAAATATTTAAATGCAATAAATGTGGGAAGCTTTTAACATTTATGTACCACTTTAGGTGTTTTCATGGGAGAGAAGGCAAATGGAGAGAAAGAGTTCTTGGATCATCTCCAGAGAACTGAGAATTCTTAATTCCTAGCACAGAGATTTTATCAGATGTTAGGGAGACAGAAGTTACTGCCAAGGAAAGGTGGGGGAAGGAGTCTGTCCCCTACCAATGAAAGGTAGCTAAGGTCCTCCTCAAGGACTGAATTCCTGAGCCTTCCCTCAATAGACTGCAAGAACCACAGAACAGGAATTGTTTGCTCATTACCTACCTTTGTATCCCATGTGTGTCTCCCTCTCCCTCTTCTTCTCTCTCTCTCTTTCTCTCTCTCTGTCTCTCTCTCTTTCTCTCTCTCTCTCTCTCTCTCTCTCTCTCTCTTTCTCTCTCTCTCTCTCTCTCTCTCTCTCTCTCTCTCTCTCTCTCTCTCTCTCTCTCTCTCTCTCTCTCCATAAAAGCTTACTGATTCACTGAGATCTTCTGACACAGGCTGACTTTGTGACCTGGAAGCCAATCATTTAACCTCTCAGAGCATGGAGCACCTCTTTTTTTTTTATTAAAGCTTTTTATTTTTCAAAACATATGCATGGACAATTCAAAATTAGCCCTTGAAAAACCTTGTGTTCCAATTTTCCTTCCTTCCCTCACGACCTCCCTTAGATGGCAAGTAGTCCAATCTATGTTAAACATGGTAGAAATATATGTTAAATTTGTCATTGAACAAGCATGTATTAAGCCTGCTCATGTTTAGAATAGATTTTCCCTGGCAAGGAGATAGAAGCCTCTCTCTATCTCTCTGTCTCTCCCTGTGTCTCTGTCTTTTTCCTCTCTTTCTCTGTCTCCCTCTCTTCCTCCTCTCCATCTCTTCATCTCTCCATTCTCTCTCTCCATCTTTCTCCTCTGTGTGTATCTATCTCACCTTCTCCTTCTCTCTCTCCCTCCCTCCTCCCTCTCCCTCTTCTTCTCTCTCTTTCTCTCTCTATTTTTTCTCTCTCTCTTTCTCTCTCTCTCCTTCCCTTCCTTCTTCCCTCATTTCCTTCTTTTCCCTTCTCTCTCTTCTGTTCTCTCCCTTCCCTTCCCTTTCTTTCTCTCCCCTCTTCTCCTCTTCTCTCTTCCCTCTCTCCATTCCTATTTCTTCTCTTCTCTTCTTTCTCCTCTCTTCTCCTCTTCTTTCCTCCCCATTTCTTACTCTCTCTTCCTTCAAGTCCCACTTCAAAAACCACCTTTGCCTTGATTCCTTTCATAACTCTCTCAGCTGACAAAGGTTATTCCCTCCTTACATTTCCCTCCCTAGTTTTTGGCTTTTCTTTGTCCCTGTGTCCCACACTTTTGGGTGTGCATACACTGTGGCTTCCCCCATTAGATTTTAGTGTCCTGAGGGCAAGGACTATGTCATTTTTTCATCTTTGTCTCCCTCACCTCTCTCCCAAAACACAGCACATTTCATGGTTGTTTATTCTCCACATGATTTCACTGGCCTAGAAACTCCTTTGGGGAAATTCCCCCGACCAATGGGGACCATCACCATTGGGCACTCCAAGTCTTACAGTTGCTTAGGGCCCCAAGGGTTAGATAACTTTCTCCCTGGTGATGGAGCCAGTTTGTGCCAGAGGTGGGACTTTAACCCAGGACTTCCTGATTTTGAGGATATTTCTGATAAGTCAAACTGCCCATCTCTTCACTTTCCTGTAGAAAGCATTTAATAAGTTTGTTGAATTGAAGTGATTGGGGAGAAAGGGAGAGGAAAGGGACAGAATTTAAGCTTTTACCAATGACTTAGATCAGTCAATTTATTAAGCCTATGCTATGTGCCAGAAACTGCGCTAAGCATTGGAATACAAAGAAAGGTCTAAAGAAAAAAAGTTCCTACCTGCCCTCAAGGAATTCACCATCTAAAGTGGAAAATAGCATGCAAAGAATCATGTATGAACAAGTTGTATATAGGATACATAGGAAATAGCAGAGGGAAGTCCCTAGAATTAAGAGTTTAAGAAAGGCTTTGTGCAAAAGGCAGGATTTTAGTTGAAGTTGAAGGAAGCTTGGAAAGCCAGGAGGGAGACATGAGGAAGAAGAGATTGTTCCACTTGAACCATGAAGGCTTTCAAGAATCATCTCTATTTTTTTTTCAGCCTAATTCTAGTGGTCTTGTGATGAAGAGAGTCATCTACACCCAGAGAGAAGACTGTGGGAACTGAGTGTGGATCACAATATTGTATTTTCACTCTTTTTGTTGTTGCTTGCTTGCATTTTGTTTTCTTTCTCATTTTTTTCCTTTTTGATATGATTTTTCTTGTGCAGCAAGAGAATTGTACAAATATGTATATTTTTGTCATGTTTAACATATATTGGATCTAACATATATTGGATTACTTGCTATCTAGGTGAGTGGGAGGGGAAGAGGGGGAAAATTAGAACACAGGGTTTTGCAAGGGTGAATGTTGAAAATTATCCATGTATGTATTTTGAAAATAAAAAACTTTAATTAAAAAAATTATCCCTATTTTAAAAGCATTCCAAATATTTTCCTATCTATTGTTTTGTTTGTTTCTTTGAAGGTCTTCTTTAGTTCAATCCATCAAATTTATGAATTGCCTAATTGTATAAAGCAGTGTGTCTTCTGTGTGTTATTTATCTTCTAAGCTCGTAAAGTACTCTTCCTTTTCTTTTATCATTTCATCTCCCCTTTCTTGCCCATTTCCCAGAGCACCTAGTAGAGGACTCCACATACTGTGAGCACTCAATGTTATTGACTTGATTTTATGGCATGCCTTTGACTATCCAGGCCATCTCCTTGATGGAATCATATAGATCCAGAGCTGGAAGGTTCATCTAGTCCAAGCTCTGCATTTTATGATTAGGAAACTGAAGTTGAGGGAGCTCTAGAGCCTTGCTCAAAGTCACACAAGAAATGAGTTATAAAAGATGGGATTTGTACCCAGATCCTCCAACTAGAATCAGGTTCCTTATCCTGTGCTGTATTACCTAATAATCCTTTTTATGCTCCTCCTTTAAGTCATTTGGTCAGCTCCACAGTGTAGTTAATTCTTTCTCTCTCTGTCTCTCTCTCTCTCTCTCTGTCTCTCTCTCTCTCTGTCTCTCTCTCTCTCTCTCTCTCTCTCTCTCTCTCTCTCTCTCTGTCTCTCTCTCTCTTTGTCTCTCTGTCTCTCTTCTCTCTCTCTGTCTCTCTCTCTTCTCTCTGTCTCTCTGTCTCTGTCTCTGTCTCTCTCTCTTCTCTCTCTCTGTCTCTCTCTCTGTCTCTCTCTGTCCCTCTCTCTCTTTCTCTCTCTCTATCTGTCTCTCTCTCTCTCCTCTCTCTCTCTTCTCTCTCTCTCTCTCTCTCTCTCTCTCTCTCTCTCTCTCTCTCTCTCTTCTCTCTCTCTCTTTCTCTCTCTCTTTCTCTCTCTGTATATATATACATATACACTATGTAACTATATATATACACAAATACATATATATGGATATAATTGCATTTATATTTATTTAGCACTTTTAACCTTTTACTATCTATTTTCACATATGGCATCTTATTCTAGCCTTAGGATCACCCTGTGGAATATGAAGGATAAATCTTTTCTTCTAAGACCAGATATTCCCTAAATTGTAGAAATCTTGATTTCAACCAAAAACAAAGGGCCCATATTTTAAATTACTTATTTAAATCACAAGTTAGGCTTGCACAAAGCACCTGAATACCCTCTGACTTTTTTGTGTGGTCATTTCTAGGACCCCCAAAATGACACAGCCTGAGCCTAAGGAATGTATGAGCAACTAGTCAAAGTGTGAGAAACTACTGGCCACCGGTTCTGATGGCCACAAACAAGGTTCACTCTCTGGCCTATTCCACCATCTCTCTGGTCTGCTCCACTTCCTTAGCAGCTGAGTTGACCCTCCCAGCCCACCCCAGTCATCTCCATCCTGTGACTGGGGAATCTCTGCTTGGAAACTTCAGACCCTCAGAAGGCTCCTTTTCCATGTCCTGGGTCCACTCCAGCCTGCCCCCTTTCAGCACCAACTATCCAGCCCCCACATTTCTTCCTCCTCCCATTCCCAGCTCCTCTTTATACTTTGTCTTTCTCTGTTAGAAAGTAAGCTTCTTGAGCAGAGGAATCATTGTGTTTCCTTGCTTTTTAAAAAATCCCCAGCAGTTAACACAGTTATTGGTACATAGTAAGAGCTTATAAGATGCATTTTCATTTAGTCTCCAACACAACCTTACTTACCTTTTACTCAATCCAGCCCAATATTCTCCTGTTCCATCCCCTTCCTCAGTTGGGCCATCTACTGACTTCTGAGTCAGCTTTTACAAGGCAGTTTATACATGAAGCCCAATCCAACCTATTTTTCCCAACAATTCCCCCACTATACTAACCAGGAAAAAACTAACAATTACATTTTTTATTTCATTCCTATAGTGTTCAATCAAAAAAAATGTGGTGACCCTTGCTATGTAGGATGAAAATATTGTCAACTCCTTAACTTGGCCTTTAAGGCCCTCCACAATTTTGTTCCATCTACCCTTTCAGCTTTATTTAGGATTAGTCTCTTTCAAACTAAGCCTGAAACAATTTTTTGTAGTAGTGGAGAGTGAACCAGTCTCAGAGCCGGAAAAGTTTTGGTTCAAGACCCAACTCTATCATATATTGGCTGTGTGACCCTGGACTAGTCATTGAACCTCAGTATTTTAGGTCAAACTGAAATAGAAATGAGTCACTAAACTATACATGAGAATGTCTATGGCTGTCTTAGTGACTTAGAAAATAACATATTTGTATATTCTTTATTAATTCATCAACACATAAAAATAAAATTTTGTTTTTGTATTTCTTTTTTTTTAGATTTTTTAAATTTTCAAAATATATACAAAGAGTGACAGTTATGTGATGCAGGGGATAGAGCACCAGCCCAGAAGTCAGGCAGGAGGACCTAAGTTCAAATCTGGTCTCAGACACTTAACACTTCCTAGGTGTGTGACCCTGGGCAAGTCACTTAACCTCAATTGCCTCAGAAAAAAAAAATGTATATATATATATATATATATATATATATATATATATATATATGTGTGTGTGTGTGTGTGTGTGTGTGTGTGTGTGTCTGTGTGTGTCTGTGTGTGTGTGTGTCTGTGTGTCTGTGTCTGTGTGTCTGTGTGTATGCAAAGATAATTTTCAACATTCATTCTTGGAAAACCTTGTGTTCTAAATTTTTTTCTCTCTCTTACTCTATCCCCTCCCTTAGACAGTGAGTAATCTAATATATGTTAAACATGTACGATTCCTCTATATATATTTCCACAACTTCTTGCTGCATAAGAAAAATTAGATTAAAAAGGGAAAAAATGAGAAAGAAAACAACATGTAAGCAAACAACAGTAAGAGTGAAAATACTATGTTGTGATCCACACTCAGTCCCCACAGTCCTCTCTCTGGGTGCAGATGGCTCTCTCCATCACAAATCTATTGGAACTGATCTGAATCCCCTCATTGCTGAAAAGAGCCACGTCCATCATAATTACATATATTATAAACTTGTTGCTGTGTACAATGTTCTCTTGGCTCTGCTCTCATTTCACTCAGCATCAGTTGATGTAAGTCTCTCCAGGTCTCTCTGTATTTATCCTCTGATCGTTTCTTATAGAACAATAATGTTCCATAACATTCATATACCATAATTTATTCAGCATTCTCCAAATATTGGGCATCCACTCAGTTTCCAGTTCCTTGCCACTACAAAAAGGGCTGCTACAGACATTTTTGCACATGTGGGTCCTTTTCCATTTTTTATGATCTCTTTGGAATACAGACCTAGTAAATACATTGCTGGGTCAAAGGGCATGTACAGTTTAATAGCCTATTGGGAATAATTCCCATATCACTTTCCAGAATGATAGGATCTGTTTTATAACTCCACCAAAAATGTATTAGTGTCCTAGCTTTCCCCTCCAACATTTTTCATTATCTTTTCCTGTTATCTTAGCCAATTTGAGAGGTGTGAAATGATAATTCAGAACTATCTTAATTTGCAGTTCTCTGATCAATAATGATAAAATCAGATTTTTAAAAATTAAAAATGTAATTTGATTTAAATTTAGCTCTGGTAATACTCAGATGATCGCAGGGTGAGTTGTGGGCAGCATGCTGCCTGCATGTGGGTGTGTACATTCCCTCTGCTCAAAGCAACTCTCTAAAACTACGTATTTCAGAAAAAGCAGCAACCTGCATTGGCAAATGGAGTCCATATACCTTGTTGAGGTTCAGTCATGTCCAAGTCTTCTTGACTCCATTTGGAGTTTTCTTGGCAGAAATACTGGAGTGGTTTGCTGTTTCCTTCTCTAGTTTATTTTATAGATGAGGAAACTGAGGCAAACATGGTTAAATGACTTGCCTAGGGTCACACAGCTGATCTCTGAGGCTAGATTTGAATGGAGCTCTTCCTGATTCTAGCCCCAGTGCTCTATCCATTGCACCACCTTTTTTGGGGCTGGATCAGTCTAATAGCTAGCCCTCAGTTTTACTTGCCAGAAGCTTGATTTTATCAGTTTATTAAGAGATAATGAAGCTCTGGGAATCAATTCAGGCCAGCCCAACTCACAAGAGACTACTTTATGAAAATAGGCCAGTTTATTAATTTATAAGAAAGATACTGAAATACCCTTGTCCACTATTCATAGTCACTCCTTTCCAGGAACAAAATGACTAAGATGCCAAAAAGAAAACAGAACCATTTCTTTGGTGAGCATGGGATCAGGGCAAATGGAATTTGGTGGATCTGAGTTACTATTTCTTCCGGTTTATGACAATCTAATGAATTGCTATTTCCTATTTTATTCTGAGATATAGGCCAAATAAACACATACACACTTACTTAGGTAAATCTTCAAAGATTGCAATGTGCTTTCCTGAACCTTTGGGATAAGTAGAGTGAGTCCCCATTTTATTTACAGATGAGGACATTGTGAGGTTCAATGGTCAAGGGACTTGACTTCAGGCAAATCAATTGGTCTCTATCTGTTATCTAAAATTCAAATTTACCATCTTTGATGGTTCATCAATCTCCTTCAGTCATCTTTAGTGGTTCATAAATCTCTTCTGTCTCTTTAACCAAATGTTAATCTGCCAAGGTTTTCTTCCTCTTTTAAAATAAATTATACATTTTAAAAAATATAGAATGTAGAATTCCATTATTTGGTAATTAAAAATATGGAATAAAATTCTTCTTCTTTACTACAGGATCAAGATTTTTAAAAAATATACATTAATTTCATGGCAGAAACTAGGCATGGACCCACATTTAACACCACATACTAAGATAAGATCAAAATGGGTCCAAGGTTTAGGCATAAAGAACAAGATAATAAATAAATTGGAGGAACATGGGATGGTTTACCTCTCAGACTTGTGAAAGAGGAAGGAATTTGTGTTCAAAGGAAAACTAGAGACCATTATTGATCACAAAATAGAAAATTTTGATTACATCAAATTAAAAAGCTTTTGCACAAACAAAACTAATCCAAACAAGATTAGAAGGGAAGTAACAAATTGGGAAAACATTTTTACAGGTAAAGGTTCTGATAAAGGCCTCATCTCCAAAATATACAGAGAATTGACTTTAATTTATAAGAAATCAAGCCATTCTCCAATTGATAAATGGTTAAAGGATATGAACAGACAATTTTCAGATGATGAAATTGAAACTATTTCCACTCATATGAAAGTGTCCTAAATCACTATTGATCAGAGAAATGCAAATTAAGACAACTCTGAGATATCATTACACACCTGTCAGATTGGCTAAGATGACAGGAACAAATAACAATGAATGTTGGAAGGGCTGTGGGAAAACTGGGACACTGATGCATTGTTGGTGGAGTTGTGAAAGAATCCAGCCATTCTGGAGAACAATCTGGAATTATGCCCAAAAAGTTATCAAAATGGGCATACCCTTTGACCCAGCAGTATTACTACTGGGCTTATATCCCAAGGAAATACTAAAGAAGGGAAAGGGACCTGTATGTGCCAAAATGTTTGTGGCAGCCCTTTTTGTAGTGGCTAGAAACTGGGAAATGAATGGATGTCCATCAATTGGAGAATGGTTGGGTAAATTATGGTATATGAAGGTTATGGAATATTATTGCTCTGTAAGAAATGACCAGCAGGATGAATACAGAGAGGCTTGGAGAGACTTATATGAACTGATGCTGAGTGAAACGAGCAGAACCAGAAGATCATTATACACTTCAACAATGATACTATATGAGGATGTATTCTGATGGAAGTGGATATCTTCAACATAGAGAAGAGCTAATCCAATTCCAATTGATCAATGATGGACAGAATCAGCTACACCCAGAGAAGGAACACTGGGAAATGAGTGTGAACTGTGAGCATTTTGTTTGTTTGTTTGTTTGTTTGTTTGTTTGTTTGTTTTTCTTCCCAGATTATTTTTACCTTCTGAATACATTTCTTCCTTTGCAACAACAACAACAATATTCGGTTCTGCACATATATATTGTACCTAGGATATACTATAAGATATTTAATATGTATGGGAATGCCTGCCATCTAGGGGAGAGGGTGGAGGGAAGGAGGGGAAAAATTCGGAACAGAAGGGAGTACAAGGGATAATGTTGTAAAAAAAAATTACCTATGCATATGTACTGTCAAAAAAAAGTTATAATTATACAAATTAATAAAAAAGATTAATATATATATACATTAATTTCTACATGATAAGATGTGATATATTCCATTGGCCTATGAGTAATGAGCTCTGGTTCCTTGCTCCAGGTCTTTGAATTCTAAGTCCATCGATTTTTACATTTTATGGCTACTAATTTATTTTTGGCAGTGTTCTCCCACCTTGAGAGAATATCAAATCTACTAAGGGCTTCTGACTCCAATTTTAAAGTTCCTTCAATTACATCAAGCAGATTACTGTTTTACTGTTGACCAATTTATATATAGGCAATATAGGAACATAGATTTTAAATTCAGAAAGAAAGAACCTTAGAAATCATAGGTTCAATAGTATTTCCTTTACTTACATATAAAAAAAAATTTGTCAGTTTTATCTGTTCTAAAGAAGAATGGACTTGCCAAGGATAATAGTGGGTTTATCCTCAAAGGAAATCTTCAAGGAGAAGGTAATGACTTTAAATATGTTATCATGGAGTTTTATTCTTGGAATGGGTTGGACAAGATGGCCTCTGAGATATTGTCTAACTCTGCAATTATGTAGGTATACCTATTTAAGCTGTCATCATGGGGCAACTGCTCCCAAGATCATAGCTTACATTAAATATATCCAGAAAAATACTTTGGGGAATACCTGAACTTCATCAATGAATAGGGTTACTTCTGGAAAGGTTCACCAGAGACAATTCAGCCCATCACAGACTGTGGAGCTAAAAGGGACCAAATCTCTACTTTCATATATTCCACAATGTACAAATTGTTTAATAATTATTTATTAATATGAAGCCTGCTGAATTACAGCTTGTGGTTCTTTCTATCACATGTTTCTTATTCTTTTCTTGCCCTCTGCCCTAATCTTCTTAAATGGATTTCAATGTTCTTCTTATTGATAGTGTGTTAAGATAAATGCTGACAATGGGTAATATTTATTCCTCCAATCTCCTTTGGGTCATCCTTCTACTTACCCATAAATCTTCTTAGTCTCTGTCGATTACACCCAATAAGAGACATTTTTGAGAGAGTCTGATGAATTATTAATTCAGTTTCTATCTAGCAATCCCCCCTTCTTTGGAAACAAACACATCACTTTGTTTTTTTGACCAACATTTCTTTAGGGTTTTTTTCTGTTTTTTTCCCCTTTTCATTTTTTTTTCAAAACAAGGAGATGTATTGATAGTTGGAAATCTATTTTGGGAGCTGTTGGGAACTTTGGTGGTTTATAAAATGGTTTGTAGTTCTTAAATCAAGATATCTTGAGGGAGTTCTGGCCTCTCAAGCTAACAAAACAAAACAACAGAAAAAATGAAATACTTTATATCCAAAATCTGAAGATTGGAAGGGAACTTGAGAATAAAGTTCCTATTTCTACTACCATATAGAAGCAAATCTACCTTAGTAGGATAGATGGCTAACATGGTATGACTGCACATGTATAATCTATAGCACAGCTCTTGCCTTTTCATTGAGGGGGAAAGGGAAAGAGAGGGAATGTGGAACTCAAAAATTATAAAAAATGAATGTTATATTTAAGATGTATAAGTCTGCCTGCCATCTAGGGGAGGGGTGGAGGGAGGGAAGGAAAAAGTCGAAACAGAAATGAATACAAGGGACAATGTTGTAAAAAATTGCCCATGCATATGTTCTGTCAATAAAAAGCTATAATTAAAAAAATAAAATAAAAATGAATATTAAAAATTGTTTTTACATGTAATTGAGAAAAAGAAAATTAAAATGCAAATTTGTTTCTCTCTTCTAACCATCACTAATCATCACTGAGTCACTTTCAGGACTAGTTCTACAAGGAAAAATTTCTTGATAAATGTAATCATTCATTTACTCTTTTGAGTCACTTTTCAGGGGCATTTGTTAATATGTAATTACTACATTTATCTGTTTATATGTATCTTGTGATTGCACATCTTGTCTGTCTACTAAACTATAAGTTTTTAGGCAG